>NW_026067946.1:3180156-3322152 GCF_014885135.2 Alexandromys fortis
ATCATTAAATAATATTTTTGACTGTGTGTATGTGTATGTGTGTGTGAATATGTGTGCCACATATATGGATGCGTATGGAAGATAAAAAAGGAATCAGATCCCCTGGAGCTGGAGTTACATACAGCTTTAAGCCACCTGGCATGGGTATTGGGAACTGAACTCAGGTCCCCTCCCAAATCATTACACTCTCTTAACCATTGAGACAGCTCTCTAGTTCCTAAATAATAAACTTATTTGATTTTTGTAGCATTTTTAAATTTTAAGCCTGTCTCATAAGCCACAGGTATATCCACTCCAGTCTCTGTTATCATCTTCATGGATACCCTTTCTCCATCTTTTCAATTTTACTCTGCACATGTCCATACGTCATAAGTGGATGTTTTGTATATTATGATTGGGTTGTTATTTGTTCTTTTAATCCATTAAGCCACTCTTTACACCTTAATTTCAAAATTTAATACAGATACCGTCTTGATTATGGATGAGGGAAACAACTTTTATCTTTGTAATGTTGTGGTTGCTCTGTGGCTTGCTTCTTCCCTGCTTGCTAGCTGTGTGCTTGTGTGACTTGATGATTGTCAATAGCATTGCTTGCTTTCTTTTCTCCACCATTTGTATATCGGTTGTGCGCTTTGTCTTCCGGCTTTCTTGTTGTTTGCATCTCATAATCTACGATTTAGGCTGATAATAAGTCTGCTTCTCTTTCATACAAAAGCTCTAGAATTGTATTACCTGTTGTAAGGAGGCTGCTTGATTGCTTTCCTGACCCCGGCAGCTCAGACCCAAAATAACCACACAGAAACTGTATTAATTAAATCACTGCTTGGCCCATTAGCTCTAGCTTCTTATTGGCTAACTCTTACATATTAATTTAACCCATTTCTATTAATCTGTGTATTGCCACTTGGCTGTGACTTACTGACTAAAGTTCCGGCCTCTGTCTCTGGCAGGCTACATGGATTCTCTCTAACTCCTTCTTCTTTCTCCCAGCATTCAGTTTAGTTTTCCCCTCCTAGCTCTGTTCTACCCTATCAGGGCAAGCCAGTTTTCTTTATTCATTAATGGTAGTCACAGCATACAGGGGAAAATTCCACATCAATTACCCCCACACAATTTGTGTTTATGATGACACAATCTTACATGTTTATATTGAATGTTTCTTAACAAATGGGTGTTGTTTTATGTTGTGCTGATTATAACTGGATTGTGTTATTATCTCCACACTAGATATCTATGTGACTTATGTGCTGGCATTATAGTTATGGTACTCTATTACCACTTTCATAAGCAGAAATAACACAAAGGGAGAGAAGGTTTGTTTGTGCCTTTTGGGTTTTGGCCAAATAAATTAGTTTTTTTGATATAGTCCTTAGTGAGGCTGATTATCATAGTTGTTAGAGGCATCACCTCAGAACAGCAAGCAACAACAAAGGAAGAAAAATCTTGCCAGGATCCATATATATGCAGCCTACTTCTTTCAATTAGTCCTCACCTTCCACAGTTGGAGCATATGCTAGCCATCTGTTCAGGTCTTTGAATCCATTAATGGATTAGTAAATTGCTAAAGACACATCTCTCATGATTCAAGCATTTCTCAAGAGCCCCAGCTTTGAGCATTGCTTACAACTTGGAAGCCTTCTTAAGACAAATATTGTGGGTGGACATGTCAAATGTAAGCTGCAATAACTGCATTAGAGTATTCTGGATTTAACTATGCCATTAACTCTACTTAACATATTTATATATAATTGTATATATTTTAATGACAATATCTACCACCCTTAAAAATTCCCTAAGCCTTTATTACAAGGCATGTCTAGTAGTAATAAACTCCTTTACCTTTTGTGTGAAAAGCTTTAAAAGTCTTTATTCCTCTTCCATTTTTGAAACACCGTTTTGTAGACTCTAGAATTTTCTAATTGGTAACCTTTTTGTTTGTCTGTTTGTCTCCAGCACTTTGGATATAGTTTATCATTATCTTTCTGTCTTCAAGATTTCTGCTAAGAAATCTGCAGGTGGAGTTTTGCTTATTATTTGACAATTTTCAATTGATGCTTTTAGAATTACTGGTATTAGACTTAGACTTTTTAATAACTGTTATTTGAATTTTGCTGATTTGTTTTGTTTTTAAGATGGGATCTTATCGTGTATCCAAGGATGGCTTGGAACTGACTCCAGCTTGTCTACCCACCTGCTTCTGTATGCTGTTTACAGGCATGAGCCACTCTGTCCAGCTGTTTGACTTGTGGGAATTGCAATTGCAACTTTTCTCAATGAGAACCTTTTAAAACAGAATCTACTTGGCAGCTTAGGAGCTTTATGAATCTAGTTGTGCACATCTCTCCTAAGTCTTGGGAACATTTAAGAAATGATTTCAAGGCTGTCTTCACAACTTTTCCATTCCGTTTTCATTTGATTTGATAATCATATCAAAAGGCGTGCCTTCCAATTTTCAAATTATGTATTCTACTTTATCTAGACTTTTGATAGAGTTCTACAATATATTTTTTATTTCATTAACTTGTTGGTTCATCAACTATTAGTTCTGTTTGGTTCTTATAACTCTGCCTTTACCCAATTTCTATTGTAGATCATTATTTTCTGAATTTCAGGGCATTATCTTTTTTTTTATTCTCTTGTATCTCATTGGGTTTCTTGAAGACCATATTTTGAGCTCTTTCAGGCAAGTTGTAAATTGCATGCCTTGGGGTTAGTTACTGGAGTTTGGAGCTCCTTTAGTGGATTCATAATCCCTGACTTTTCTTTTGTCCCCTTGTTAATATCTGTGTATCTAGTAGATCAGTCACCTCTTCCAAACTTTGTAAAGGGGACATTGTGGAGGAACACGTCCACTTACTCTCCAGTTGAGCAAAGTGTCAATGGCTATACTTCTGTGTGGTCACATTGGTGTGGGCTTCATGCAGCCTCTTCAGCTGTGATTAGCATCAGTGATGGCTCCAGGGACTTCTGAGCTCTAGGTTGCTGTAGTTCCTGGTATAGACTGCATTTGCATAGATCACTAGATCAAAGGCTTTAGGGATTCTGCTGCTACTTTGCATCTATCAGGAGTCTTATGTGATGGATCTGCTATGGCCCATGGACAGCCACAGAAGCACCGAAATCCAAGGGCACAGATTCTTAACCTGGCTATAAAGCGAGGCTTCTGCATTCAGGGTCTTACAATACCCCTGTGCATGTGAGGCTTGAGACATAGGTTTAGTTTTTGCGGTATTGGTATACATATTCTTTCACTAAGCTGGGACCTGCTGTTCTGTGGTACCTTTCAGTAGCTTAAACCTAGGGACTTGGCTCTGATAATGGTGGGTCAGGAAACAGCCTGAGCATGGTTCTGGACAAAAAGGTGTCCAGGCTCCAGAAACAGGCACCCCAGAGAGAAGCCCATTGCATTTTTGGTAACTAGAACCAACAGAGCTCAATAGAAGTGCAAGCTCTGGAGGGGTGGGGCATCACTGGATGGTGCCTGTGAACCCCAAGATGGAGGAACATGGCAGCAACTTGGGGGTGCTTTCGATGAAATTTGCCAGTAGGAAGGATTGTGGAGTGGCAAGATGCTGCTCTGGAGCACGGAGAATGAGGAATGGCAGTGGAGAATGAGCAGTGACTGAGAGAGGAAACATTAGCATTGTGAACAGCAAACGACCAGGTCAGTTCCTGACAGACAAGACAACGACTGAATGCTCAACAAAGCTCAGCCATGACTGATTTCTGGGACTTGAAGTATTGAATCTGCTGGGCTGTGTGGGTCATCCCAGCCTCTCACTGATGGAGTAGAGCCATATCAGCTGGGGAGCAGAACATGCAACTACTCAAATATGCCTAAAGCTTAAACTCCCCCCTGCCCCCCCCCCCCCCCGCACACACAAGAGAGCAGTATGTTGAATCAGTTCATAGCAGGTTGGTAACAACTCCAGTAGTTTAAGGTTCTAGGGGCCTAAGAGTTTGTCATCACTTCAGCTTAGCAGCTCTGCCAGTGGGCATGGTCCATTGGGGTGGATGAGGGTTTGCCATGGCTCCGAGATGATATAGCATAGACTATGGGGGGTATGAGGGTTTGGCACAGTCTTGGTGTTTTTTTCTTGTGAGCGTGCAGCATGTGGACTCTGGAGAGTTACCCCTGGCAAGCTCAGAACCTTTGATGACCACAAGGGTTTTGGAGGTTTCTAGAATCTTTTTACTACCTTTCACCTTCAGATCCATCCTGCTTCAGAGTTGATCTTCATTTGGGGGAGGAAAGGAAGAGGAAGGCCTTCCTGGGTTTTAGCAGCTAAACTACTTCTTCCTTTACTGGCTTTGGCTGAAAGACAATTGTTATTTACTGTGCTTCGCGGGGGTGTTAGAAGCTTCTAATTGGATATCTTGTCCACCTACACCTCTTAATAGAAATTTAGGTTTAAAATATTGTTCTTTCTGTCTTGTTTGAGAAATTAAGGGGTGCTGGGCTTATTTTCTCACAAAAACTTAAATTTTTTGCTTCTAAAAGTTTATTTTTTTTCTTACTTTATACAAGGTAAGAATGAGCCACAAATTTCTTTGTAGCATAGTTACATCCCTTAAGTTGGTTATATGAGTAACTGCGTTCTTTAAAATATAACTAAGGGGGCAAGGAATCCACAATAATTTGCTGAGTCCTTACCCTACCACAGACACTGACATGACGAACAGAGAGAGGTTAGCTAGGGAATGAAAGAAAAGACAGACAGATAGATGTGCAGAAGAGCTGGCATCAGGAGGACTGGGCTTGCTCACAGCAAAGCCTTAGCACTCATCAACAACCTTCAGACTCAAGAGGAATGCTCAGCTTAGCTATATTTTGAACTTCACCTAGGGGAGGGGATCGTGGGGGGAGAAGATCCTTTGTCAGTTTTCCATGGATCTGAGACTAGGGTGCTTGTCATGCCTATATCAACCATACACATTCATAAAGTACACATTCATTCAACCATACACATTCATAAAGTACACATTCATTCAACCATACACATTCATAAAGTACACATTCATTCAGGACTTCTCTGTAGATGGAAGCTGCTGTCCCACCTTCTATCAGTGAAGCATTCTCATCTTGCTTCCTCAGCATCTGGCCTTTCCTCTTCCCAGAATTCTTTTAGTCTGATTGCTCTGCCTGTACTTCCTGCCTGGCTACTGGCCAATCGGCATTTTATTAAACCAATACAGGTGACAAATCTTTACAGTGTGCAAAAGTATTATACCACAGCAGTTTACCTGCCCAAAGACACAAAGTTTAAAACCTACAATCCTACAAGGCCACTGTATTTCTTTATCTAGTATGAGAACGGTGAGAATTCATTTAAAGGTTTTCCTAAAGCTAAAACTAGGATTATGAAATGATATAGCTGTGCCACTTCCGGCAAACCCAAAGGAGCCCAAGCCAGCATAATGCTGAGATGCCTGCCACTCACACTTACTGTTGCTAAGCAATGGGATCAACCAGGATGTACACCATCAGAGGAAAGAGTAAGGGAGGGTAGAATGCACAATAGAGATTTACTCAGATATGAAGAATAGCAAAATCATGTCCTTTGCAGGAAAATGAATGGGACTGTAGGTTCCTGGGAGAGCAAAACAAGGCAGGTTCAGAAGGGGACTGCTGCATATATTCCCACACATGTGAAGCCCAGGCTGTACACGCAGCCATGTAGGCACACACATAAAGTACAGGAGTGGAATGGGGACTATTTGGGAAGAGGAAGTGGAATGGACCAGTAGGAGAGAAGAAAAGTGAGGGGAAAGGTTAATCCATGTGAGCAAAGCATCTACCTATGTGGGGATATGTCGGATGCCACCTCCCATTTTTGAAATGAAAATATGCTGATTTGTAAAAACCTCAAAAAGATAAAAATGCGTGAAGCACTTTTTGCCCTAACTCATACTTTTTAGTGACTTCAGCTATTCGCACTTTAATTTTTTTTTATTCCGTTTTCATTAAATGCAGAGGGAAGGACAGATATGGCTCATCTAATTTTTATATAAGCAGCAGGAAAATGACCCGTGGTTGATGGTCCACTTCAACGGTGGAAATCTATCAATATTGACCAAGCAATTATGCAACTTCATTCCTTTCTTATTTTTTGAATGGTAACAATCCTTATGACATTGTCTTCAAAATTATCTCACAGCAAAAAAAAAAATGACGGGGAGAAGGGGGATGGAGTATTTTCCCCTCCCACCTGAATTGTGCCCAACTGGCAGAAAATACCAAGAGTGTCAGCATGTTGCCTTAATCTGACTGAAAAGGAGAATAATAACTTCCATTCCTATTTAGTCCCCAAACACCAAAATGAATTATGAGAATTGCACATTTTCTCCGAAAGCTCGCCTTTTACATCCCCCTTACCTCTCCCTCTGTCTGCCCTGCCCACCGTGTGTGTATGTATTTGTGCAGGGTTGGGGAGTGTGATATGTACAGAAACTTCTGGAAATGAGCTGTTTAAAATCTCTTCTCTAGCAATTATCTCTCTGCTCCCCTCTATTGAATTGTGGACAGTGAACCTCCACAGCACCCCAAGCCTGCCCTAGTTAGCCAAAACCTTCAGAGCAGAGTGTACTGTTGTAAATGTCTTCCTCAAGGCGGTGTTGCAAAGAGGTTTTCATGACAGCAGGGCAGATTAATACACTGGCTTTTCTCTCAGCTTTGGAAACTGAAAGGGTTGTTTTTCTTATTTTTTTTTCTGTTACTATTAAACTGTATAAATGCATATATATATGCATATATGTTATATATGTGTATATATATTATATGTGTGTATATATACACACACACAGAACCCTTTTGGATCTAATTATGATTTGGACTTCGAAAAACATCATAATCCCCAAATGAAGAATATATTAACAGAGGCAATGCCTTCCAAAGCAGCATTAATCAGATGCCTGTGTATGACTAGTTTTTGGCTTTGCTAGGAAACTTACTCTGACCCCATCTTTTTAAACGTAAGCTGTACATTCCAAGAAGCATTCTTTTAATCAGTTATCATTATAAGATCATTATTTTTATCAGCAACAGACGGCACATTCAAACTGGACAGTTTGAATAGTGGTTAAAGAAAGACTATTTCCAAAGGTGTGGGCAGGGTGTTGAAAAACAGCAAGGGACAGTGCCTAGGAATTCACTCCATCCTAAGCTGCAGAAGGAGGGGAAGGGCGCTGCACCTGTAACTGAGAGACTTGAATAAGGAACCACAGAGAAGGTGTCTGATTGTCCTGCGGGAAACAGCAATGAGAGAAGGGATCTGAACTTACGTTCCTGCTGGGCCAGCCTCACCAGGTCTCAGCTCATGGAAACCAAGGAATGTTGACAGTACGAGAGCCTCTTGCTACGAACGGGGCTGCTGGAAGAATCCGGCATGTTCGTATTGAATCAATGAATGTTCATTCCATCATTTCTGAAAGTTTACTGTAGGCATGAGCTGGACCCAGGGAGAATTTACCATAGACAGCAACTCTGGGTTGGAGAAAGCGTGAAGTGTGAATACGTGGGAAGCTGCTATCATAAGATAGGTTTCAACGTTAGCTTAGTCACATCTGAGTTGTAAGACTTTAAATTTGTCACTTCAGATCCTTAGCAGAGGTGTCTACCAGAATGGTGATGACAATCTTTTACTTTTGTCATTGATTATCACTACTATAAAAATTATTAAATTATTTAGAGCACGTGAAAATATTCTGAAAACTATAATACACTTTAATTTTAAGTTGCTTTGAACAAATTCTCTGAAACTATGACAGTTTCAGCGATTTTATGAATCAATTTTTTTAACATAAAAGAGAAACATGACCTGGGAGGAGGTGGCTTATGCCTTTAAATCCAGCACTCGGGATGCAGAGGCAGGCAGATCTCTGTGAGTTTGAGGCCAGCTCTACAAAAGCTAGTTCCAGGACAGGCTACAGAGAAACCCTAAAAGCTGAGAGAGAGAGAGGGAGAGAGAGAGGGAGAGAGAGAGACAGAGACAGAGACAGAGACACAGAGAGAGAGGATTGTCGAAGTCATTTGTTCATTTAATTGTTTACAAAATTGTATCTTATAGAAGAAAACAAATGCCTAGAATATACTCAAAGACTTTCCCTAGAAAATTTATAATTTCTTCTATCAGATTAAGTGCATCTCAAAAATTATGTTGCATATAAAGACACTGCTTTGCTTATTAATTACAAGTACTTACTTCCAGAGAGTTTAGACAAATGTGATGATCTGACATTTTTAGGGAAGTTAAAACATAACACAACAGATAAAGGATAGAATCTTTGGGTACATGCGGCTCACACACTCTAGATCTTTGAGCTAGTTGTGAGAAGTTATGGGAGGTACCCTGAAGATACTTTGGGACATGTACTCAGAGGATAGAACTACAGAACCAGATTATAGCTTAGGAGATTTTAATACAACACTCTCAGAAATGCAAGTGGCTAGAAAACTGGCAAGGACATGTGGATCTATAAAGTACTTAAAAAATGTAGGCAGGATTCTTCTAAAGAAAATTTCTCAAACATATGATTCATTCACAATAATAGACTGTTCAACTAAAAATAAACTCATAACAAATTCCACAAATCAGAAACCATAATGTCATATCCTCCAGCTAAAACTCAGTCAATTAAAATTTGAAAACCTCCTAATAGAAAGATAAAGAGAGCAAGATCAAGAAAAGGAATCAGTTCACTTGAAAATGCAAAACCACAGATGATTAAATAAAGTAAAATATTAAATATAAATGAACCTAACTAATATGTTAGCAAAAGAAGGGAAAAGCACATATGTAAGAAAAGAAAGAAAAGACTCAAGAGTTAGGATTAGACATTAAGCACATTCCACAACTCTGGCCCAAGTCCACTGTTCTATGAGAGGCCATGCCCTTACCCACACCTTTAGGGGACATCCTTGCACAGATAGCCAATGCTTTCTCAGAGCCCACCAACTTCCCAACAGCACCCCTCCCCTCATTTCCATATCCTCGCCCACAACTCCAACACAAGCCCATTGCCCTAACTGGAGGCCACACTGGTACCTGGAACCCCAGAGGCCATACACACTGCCTTAACCCCAGAGGAGATACCCTATTGGACCTGAGAGAACTTATCCAAATTACAGGTCACTCAGGCCAGAAGAACAGAAAGGAAATGGAACCCAAAGAAAATAAACATCCATTGGACAAAGATAAACTCAGAAATTGTCACCTAAACCTATATTTTCCCTAAACCCAGATGCCTAGGGGCCAGAGTAAGAACACCATCGTCAACAGCTAGGTCAATACGGCCACAACCAGAGCTCGACTATCATACTACAGCCAACCCTGGGTATTGCAATACAGCTGAAGCACTAGCGAATCACCATAAAACCAATTGTATGAAAATGATAGAGGCCCTGAAAGAGGAAATAAATAATTACCTTAAAGAAATTCAGGAAAATACAAACAAGCAACTGGGGGAAATGAATAAAGCCCTTAACAAAAGCTAATAAAACCAAGAAAAAACAAACAGGTGAAGGAAATGCATAAAATTGTTCAGACCTGAAAATGGAAATAGAAGCAATAAAGAAAACTGAGGAAATCCCGGAGATGGAAAATCTAGCTAAGCAAGCAGGGACTATAGGTGCAAGTATTACTAACAGAATACAAGCAATGGAAGGAAGAATCTTAGGAGTAGAAGATACAATAGAAGAAACTGATGTACTGGTCAAAGAAAATATTAAATCTAAAAAATTCCTGACACAAAATATCCAGGAAATCTGGTGCACTATGAAAAGAGCAAGCCAAGAATAATGGGAATAGAAGGAAGATATGAATCCCCCTCTACAAAGACTCAGAAAATATTTTTAATAAAATCATAGAAGACAATGTTTCTAACCTAGAGAAGGACATGCCTGTAAAGGTACAAGAAGCTAACAGAGCACTAAAAATCTGAGACCAAGAAAGTCCCCATCCACATAAGAATCAAAACACTAAACATAGAACAAAAAAAATACTATAAGCTGCAAGGCCAAGTATTGTATAAAGGCAGACCTAATATAATTATACCCGACTTCTCAATGGAGACTCTAAAAGTCAGAGGGTCTGGACAGATGTCTTGCAAACTTTAAGAGACCACAGATGCCCACCCAGAATACTGTACCCAGCAAAATTTCCAAACACCATAGATGGATAAAACAAGATATTCCATGACAAAGTCAAATTTAAATAATATCTATCAGCAAATCCAGCCCTACAGAAGGTACTAGAAGGAAAACTCCATCCCAAGAAGGATAATTACACCCATGAAAACACAGAAAATAAATAATCTTTACAGCAACAAAACCAAAAGAAGGGAGAAGCAGGCATGCAAACACACACACACACACACACACACACACACACACACACACTGCTACCACCATCAACAAAGTAACAGAAATTAACATCATTGGTCATTAATATCTCTCAGTTTCAATGGGGGCAGTTCTCCAATAAAAAGATGTGGGCTAACAGAATAGATTTGAAAATAGGATTGATCTTTCTGCTGCATACAAGAAACACATCTCAATATGAAAAATAGACATTATCTCAGAATAAAGCGGTGGAAAAAGAATTTTTATGGAAACAGACCCACGAAGAAAGTTGGTGTAGCTATTCTAATATCTAACAAAATAAACTTACAAGCAAAATTCAAGAGATGCTGAAGAACATTTTAGATTCATCTGAGGAAAAATCCACCAAGATGATATCTCTCAATTGTGAACATCTGTGCTCCAAACATAGGGTTACTTACATTTGTAAAAAAAAAAAAAAAACCACATTACTAAAGCTTAAACCACACATAGAACCTTACATATTAATAGTAGGAGACTTCAATACTCCATTCTCACCTATGGAAAGGTCATTCAGACAAAAACTAAACAGAGTAATAAAGGAGCTAACAGACCTTATGACTCGAATAAACATAAGAGATATCTACAGAGCATTTCACCCAAACACAAAAGAACATACCTCCTTCTCAACACTTCACAGAATTATCTCAAAAATTGACCATGCACTCAGTCACAAAGCAAGTCTCAATAGACATAAGAAAACTGAAATAACCCTTAGTATCTCATCAGATCACTGTGGATTAAAGCTAAATTTCAACAACAGAAACAACAGAAAGCCTACAAACTCATCGAAATTGAACAATTCTTTATTGAATGATTACTGGGCCAAGGCAGAAGTAAAGGAAGAAATTAAAGACTTCCTAAAATTCAATGAAAATATATGTACAACATAGCCAAACTTATGGGACACAATGAAAGTAGCACCAAGAGGAAAGTTCACAGCACTAAGTACATTCAGAAAGAAATTAGAAAAATCTCATATTAACAACTTAATGTCACACCTGAAAGCTCTAGAACAAAAAGAAGCGTACATACTCAAGAGGAGTAGATGGCATAAGATATCCAGGTGAGCGCTGAAATCTACAAAATGGAAAGAAAGAGAACAACACAAAGTATCAATGAAACAACAGCTAGTTCTTTGAGAAAATCAACAAGATAGACAAACCCTTATCTAAGCTAACTAAAAGGCAGAGTGAGATTAACCAAATTAACGAGATAAGAAACAAAAAAGTTGACAAAACAACAGACACCTAGGAAGTCCAAAGAATCATTAGGTCATACTTCAAAAACCTGTACTCCACAAAATTGGAAAAATCTAAAAGAAATGGACAATTTTCTTGATAGATACCACTTACCAAAGTTAAATTAAGAACAGAAAAGCAATTTAAATAGACATATAACCCATAAAAAAAATAGAAGCAGTCATGAAGTCTCCCAACCAAAAAAGCCCTGGGCCAGAGAGCTTTAGTAAAAAATTCCGTGAGACTTTCAAAGAACAGTTAATACCAATATTCCTCTAATTACTTCACAAAGTAGAAACAGAAGGAACATTGCCAAATTAATTTTATGATACCAAAATCACCCTGATACCCAACCACACAAAGACTAAGCAAAGAAAGAGAATTACATACCATTTCACTCATGAACATTGGTGCAAAAATACACAATAAAACACTCAAAAACTAAACCCAAGAAAACATGAACAAAATCATCCTCCATGATCAAGTAGGCTTCATCCCAGAGATGCATTAATATACAAAAACCAGTGAGTGTAATCCACTGTATAAATCAACTGAAGAAACAAACAAAACCTAAATCCTACATGATCATCTCATTAGATGTAGAAAAAGCCTTTGAAAAAATCCTAAGTCTTAGAGAGATCAGGCATATAAGAGACATACATAAACATAATGAAAGCAATGCGTAGCAAGCCTATAGCCAACACCAAATTAAATGGCGAGAAATTCAAAACAATTTCATTAAAACCAAGAACAAGACAAGGCTGTCCACTCTCTCCATGTCTATTGAATATAGTACTTGAAGTTCTAGCTAGAGCAATAAGACAAGTAAAGGAGATCAAGAGGCTACAAATTGGGAAGGAAGAAGTCAAAATATTGCTTTTTGCAGATAATATGATAATATACATAAATGACTGCAAAAATTCTCCTATAGAAAAAAATTTCTCCAGGAAACACCGATAGCTGATGAACACCTTCAGCAAAGAGGCTAAGATAAAGGTTAATGCCCCCACAAAAAATCAGTAGTCCTCCTAACAAAAACAATACTCTTCACAATAGCTGCAAATAATATAAGATATCTTGATGTAACTCCAACCAAGCGAATGAAAGACCTTTATGATAAGAACTTAGTCTTTGAAGAAAGAAATTGAAGAAGATACCAGAAGATGGAAAGAACTCCCATGCTCATGGATCAGTAGGATTAGCATAGTAAAAATGGCCGTCTTACTCTGAACAATCTACAGATCCAATGCAATCCCCATCAAAATTCTAATGCAATTCTTTACAGTCTTGGTAGAACAATTCCAACTTCATATGGAAAAACAAAAACCCAGGATAGGTACAACAATCCTGTACAATAAATAAACTTCTGGAGGCATCACCACCTCCGCCCTCAAGCTCTACTACAGAGCCCATGTAATCAAAATCTCATGGGGGTGGCATAAAAACAGACAGGTGGGTCAATGGAATTGAACCGAAGACTCAGACTTAACTCTACACACTTGTGGACACCTGATTTTTGACCAAGAAGCCAGAGTTATACAATGGAAAAAAAGAAAGCATCTTTGAGAAATGATGCTGGTCTAATTGGATGTCGGCATGTAGAAAAATGCCAAGAGATCCATATCTACCTCCCTATACAAAACTCAAGTCCAAGCAGATCAAAGACCTTAGCATAAACCCAGATACACTAAACCTGAGAGAAAAGAATGTGGGGGAATACCTTTGACACATTGGCACAGGAGACAGCTTTTTGAATAGAACACCAATAACACAGGCACCATGATCAACAGTTAATAGACGGGACCTCATGAAACTGAAGAATTTCGCTAAGGCAATAGGATGAAATAGGCAGCCTACGGAACTGGAAAAGATTTTCCCCAGCTCCACCTGTGACAGAGGGCTAATTTCCAGGATATATATCAAACTTGAGAAAGTACAAATCAACAAACTAAATAATCCGATTGAAAATGGAATACACAAACCCAGAAATACAAAAATGGTATGTAGTCACTTATGGTGGATATTAGCTATAAAGAATAACCTTGCTGCAATTCACAGACCCAGAGAGGTTACGTAACAAGGTGGGAACACAGGATCTCCCTAGGAAGGGGAAATAGAAGAGATTTTGTGGGTAGACAGTGGTGGGTGGGAGCAGAGTATTAAACGAGCAACTGGAGAAAGGTCAGGTAGAAACGCAGTGCAAGGGAAACGCCCAGGAATCTACAAGGAGGACCCCAGCTAAGACTCCTAGCAAATGTGGACATGTAGCCCCGATCGTTCATTTCCTGTGACCAGGCAAGACTTTCAGTAGGGAGATTGGGACACTAGTCCAGCTACATAGCCTTGGACCTACAGTCTGTCCTGCCTATGGGACATGCTGGGGTAAGGGGTGGCACAGAGATTGTAGGAGTGGCCAACCAATGATTGTTTCAGCCTGAGACCCATGCCACAAGAGTGAGCCCACTCCTGTTGCTGCCTGGAGAAATCGGGACCCAGAAGCTGAATGGCCCAGAGACCTAGGATAGAACCAAACCTGACTGGAAGAAAAAAAAAGTCAATGTAATGATGGCTGATTATATTCTGCTATACTTAGAGATTGGTACTTAGCCCAATAATCATCAGAGAGGCTTCATCCAGCAACTGGTGGAAACAGATGCAGAGATCCACAATCAAACATTAGGCTGAGCTTGGGGAATCCTGCTGAAGAGAGGGAGGAAGGATTATAAGAGCCAGAGGGATCAAGCACATCACAAGAAAACCCACAGAATCAACTAACCTTGGCTTATAGGGGCTCACAGAGACTGAACTCACATCTAAGGAGTCTGAATGATCTGACCAAGGCCCCTTGCATATTGGTAAGAGTTGTGTAGCTTGGTCTTCTTGTGGGGATGTCTTCCTTCCTAACAGAGAGAGCAGAACCTGTCTCTGACTCTTTTGTTTGCTTTTGGGACTCTTTTCTCCTACTGGGTTGCCCGGACCAGCCTTATTTTGAGGGGAAGTGCCTAGTCTTATTGCAACTTGATATGCCATGTTTGGTTGCTATCCCTGGGAGGCCTTGCCCTTTTCTGAAAAAAAAGGAAGAGGAGTGGATGGGAGTGGTGGGTGGAGGGAAGGATTGTAAGGAAAGATGGGAGGGAAAATATGAGTGAAGAATAAATAAAAATAAAAATGAAAAAACAAAAAGAATTTTTAAAAATTAAGTAGATCATAAAAACCCAATAGCACATATAATCAGACGTGGTCTCTTTGGAAATGGCTTCTAACGGAGGCTATATTGTAAACAAAATGTGAATCCCTTTTAGAAGGTGAGTAAGACCCATAATTAGGCATTTGTGTGCAGAGCCACAAACCCTGGCTCATCCAGATCCCAGTGTGGTCAAAGGTCACAATAGACAAAATGTGGATAAGAAATGGACAGGATGTCAGTACCCTGGAGGGAGTTCTACTCAGAGGGGCTCACCCCAGTGAAAACAGCTAATGTTAAGAAAAAGAAACTAATCTTTCTGTAGTGCTTCTTTTTTTCTGCTGCTCTTCTTTATTTCACGCCATGGGTCTTCTTTGAGATACATACAACAAGGGACACATCAATTCGGAGTCTGAACAGTGGTATCACATTGAGACAACTGCTAGAGTCTCTTCATTAGGTAAAACGCTCTTAAGTGAGGAATCCACAAGGTGGCCTGATCTGGGGGACACCTTAGATGTACCTTGCTCCAATCAATATCACCATGCTACTCACGACATAAAAGCCCAGAGTCAGACTGGCAAAGATACTGGGGTCACGACTACCTTCGGAAGACTGAGTCATAACCCAACCCATTGACTTCATCACAGCTTTCTTCCACGTGGAATAACGGACTTCACTTTCCTCAGCTTTGATCCGAGGTTGAAACTTCTCCATTTGGACCACTGATAAGTCCTTGGGATCCAGACTCCACACCCTAACTCCTTCTGCTGCCCCTGCTGCCATGGCGGCTCCCAGGGCAGTTGTCTCTGGCATGGAAGGTTTCATCACTGGAATGCACAGAATGTCAGCTTGCAGTTGCATAAGAATTTTGTTTTCGGTCATTCCTCCATCTACCTGTAAATGTTTCAGTGGGATTCCACAATCGCGATTCATGGCATCTAAAATCTCTCGGACTTGGAAACAAACAGCTTCTAGGGCAGCAAAGGCAATGTGGCATTTATTGGTAAACTGAGTGAGTCCACAGATGATCCCTCTTGCACTGGGGTCCCAATAAGGTGCATATAAACCGGAAAAAGCTGGAACAAAGTAGCAGCCATAAGAACTGCCTACTTGTTCAGCAAGCTTTTCAATATCTTTTGATGCATTAATAATTTTCATATTGTTTTTGAGCCAGCTAACAACAGCACCAGCTATAGCTACAGAACCTTCCAGAGCGTAATAGACAGGTTCCTCTCTGCCAAGTTTGTATGCCACTGTGGTCAGAAGACCGTGTTCAGAAACTACACACTTTTGGCCTGTGTTACATAGTAAGAAACAGCCTGTTCCATATGTGTTTTTGGCTTGTCCATCCTGGAGGCACATTTGCCCCACCAAAGCAGCAGACTGGTCCCCCAGACACCCGGATATCGGCATACCTTCCAACGGCCCAGTTTTCATTAGCCCATAGATCTCAGAAGAGCTCCGGATTCTGGGAAGGATGCACATGGGAATTCCAAAAAAATTGCAGAGCTCTTCATCCCACTGCAAAGAATGAATATTGAAAATCATGGTCCTGCTCGCGTTACTTACGTCGGTACAGTGGACACCTCCATTGACGCCTCCAGTCAAGTTCCAGATAAGCCACGAGTCAATCGTTCCAAAGAGCGCTCTGCCATCTTCAATAGCCTTTTGCACTTTCCTCACGTTGCCAATGAGCCAGTGAAGTTTCACCGCGCTGAAGTAAGTGCTGATTGGGAGGCCTGTCTTGGTCTTGACAAAATTATTGCTTACTGAAATGCTTTTGCTGAGTTTCTCCACAGTGGCCTGGGTCCTTAGGTCAAGCCACACCAACGCATTGTAGAGAGGTTCTCCAGTTACCTTGTCCCAGACTACAGTAGTTTCTCGCTGATTGGTGACACCAATAGCTTTTATGTTGGAAATCTCAATGCTTTGCTGTTTAAGTTTCTCACATGTTTTCTCTATACAGTAGTACACGGACTGGAGGATTTCTTTTGGGTCTTCCTCTACCCATCCTTCTTTTGGGAACTCCTGTTTTATCTCCACTTGATGGTAATTAAGTAGTTCAGCAGTTTTAGGATTGAAAACGAAAAAACGTGTTGAGCTGGTCCCTTGATCCACCGCCCCTACCAACGGCCCCAAAACCGCTTTCTTAGCGTCTGCCATGAATCCAGCTTTGGTGGCAGGTTATCGCGTCTGGTTTCCTTGGTGATGACAGTGGGCGCGCGGGAGGGTTCGGCACGAGACCAGAGGCGATTGGTTGAACCTCTGACTTCCTGGTAACTACCTCATCCCCAATCGTCCCTGATCTCCAGAGGAGTAGGACCAACCTTGCATATAAAGCAGGCATCTTGAACTTAATTTGTTCAAAAGTTAACCTGGGATGTTCCCTCAGCTGTCCTGTGTTCCCAACTTAGTAAACACACTTTCTTTTAATTCGCCCAGTTTCTCTGCCAGTATCCTAGCCGATTGTGCCCATTCTCATAAGTCTCACAACCTACCAGGAAATCCAGCCTGTTCTCTCTCTAAATTACTACCGCTTGCCAAATTTACTGCCATCGTCTAGGTACAAGTCACCCGCACCTTTCTCTTTAATGGCCAATAGCAGTGTCCTCCTGGCTGGTCATTTCCCAGTCTCCTGTTCTAAAAAGTGTTGTATCCAAGCTTCGGGATGGAAAGATTTCCTGAAAATAAAAATATGATCATGCCCTTCCTTGGTCAAATTCTTCTCATTGTTTCCTATATATTTACAAGAAAATTTAATGCTTTTCTGATCATCTGGAGAGTTCTAACTCATTAAGGTTCTTGGTTATGCCTTCTGCTTCATCTCCTAGACCTTTTGGAGATAGTGAAAGGAAAAGAAAGCAGAAATCTTAAACCTAGATGCATTATAGTCACCTTTTAGCAGCAGGAAATTTATATGGACCTATCATTGTTCAAAGTGAGCTATGGAGTGAGGGTCATCAAGCCAGAAGCAATAGCTGCAAGCAATATGGTTTCCTGGCTAACAAGGATCAGTTCTGTATTCTTGGCAGAAAGCCTTGGCCTTATCCAGAAGTACACGGAGTGATCAAGGAGAAGCAGATAAACATCTACCACTGCTGACTGATGAAGAGAACTGGTCTACCACATCTTGGCTTCATTGCCTTCGTCTCTAGTAACACAAACACTAGCTAGACTTTTCTTTCCCATGAAGTAACTAATTACTAGGTAAGTTATTTTAAGTCCTAGCGTTACTACAAAGAAAAATAAATTCCTTTCTGGCACCACCTTCAAAGAAAAATTTCAATAGGATTAGGTTCCTTTAATCTACGTGTGCACAGTAATAGCTTCTAAAAAGGCTTCATCAAATCCTTCTCTATCTCATCTTTTCTTCAGCTGCACTGAAAAATAGCCCTTTATACTCAGCTTTTATGGTAAAGCCTTCCCAAAGTACAAATTTTATCAACTTATGGGCATAATGTAGAATAGTCCAAACACATAAATTATTTACAACAAGTCAAGGGGACAGACATACTTTGCCCTAAGAACATTCAGAAAAGGGAAAGACAGACGGTATGTTTATATCAGAATATTCCCAGTAGTCCTGGAATACCAGATAACCCTGTTCATTGAGTTTTCTGCTCAAGTAGTATATATGCATTCACACAAAATTCAATTATGTGGGAAATTTGATAAGTTTCTGCTTTTCTGATTTTTTAAAATTTACTGTTATAATCAACTGTTGCTCTGTGTTTTCAAAATTATTCATGTTTATATGGGCTTGTGTTTTAATTAATATGTTAAATGCTTGTCATTGCAGGCTTCAGTCACCTGCGTATTTCCAAACATTGCTGGAAAAGGTAAAGGAATCTTCCATATTTAAATCTACTTTGCTGCCTTGGGACATGAAGTGCCTCTTCATTTTCTCAGACTCTCCAGCTTCATATTCCCTTGTAATAACCAACAAACTGTAAGTTCTCCTCCAAGACTGTGAGTGGGACAATGCTTCTTTCTTTGGAGAAAACTTCATGATTTTTTTCCGAAAACCCACTTGACTCAAGGGAAGTGGTATTTTGGTTGGGTAAATTTGTGAAGGGCACATATTTTCATACTTTTTTCTTTCTTATGCAATTTTTTTTATTGAGTCAAGCTCCCATGTATCCTTAGGCAGGCTTCAAACTCCATATGTAGCCAAAGGATGGCCTTGATCTCCAGACCCTCCTGATTCTAGCTCCCCAGTGCTAGAATTACAGGCACGTCTCACCGCTCTCAGATTCAGTTTTCATTTCCTGTTTGTTAGGACCATTTGCTTGAAAGACCTTTTCCCAACCTTTTACTCTGAGTAGATGCCTGTCTTTGTTCATTTCCTGTTTGGTTGCTTGGTACACACACAGAGGTACACACCCAAACATATATAATAAAAATGCTTTTAGTCATGTTAACACATAAAACTTTGGGTTTTGAGACAAAAAAATTACCTACCTTTTAATATCATGTTTCTGCAGTATTTTTGAGTATTTATTTTCTTTATAATTTGTATTTATGTATTTTATGTAATTTGTATTTTATGGTTTTTAATATTTTACTTTCCATTAGTGGGCAACTTACCTAAAAATCAAGAAACATGCCTATTTTATTCCTATCTGTGACAAATATTTTTAATGTTAGCACATGAGCTGATCTGCATAAATAAGTCAGGTTGGTCACTCAATCTTTACAGTGAGAACATACATACATTTCATGTTTTTGCTAAACCCAAATGGCTCTAGTCATTTATTGGACTTAATCCTTGGTGAATGATGATAACATTTAGAAAATGGTTTAAGGGTTGAACACTTTTTGTTGGCAGTTTTAAAGAGGGTTCCAGAATAATGATTCTGAAATCATTCCAGAATAATGATTCAAGGGGGCATGATTAAGTAAGCGCAGTTCTTTTTATGCACCAGTATCAAGATGGTTTCTGAAAATCTGGGCAACAATGTGTGCCACCTTATTTTCTTTGCTAAAACACAATCTTAGTGCCTGTGTGAAGATTGCTTTCCCTGGCTTTTATACATCAGCAGATACTTTGGGATCATTTTCAGTTGGAATTACACATAAAAAATATTTAAGATTTTAGCCTACATTTATGTCCATTGAATATCACAGTTCTTGACTACTGGAAAAAGACTTAGGTTCCTAATCAGAGGTAGAGATCTTTTTGCACACATTAATAAGAAACATATCTCTGTGATGATGGCAGAGCCCCAGTCCTCCAGGTCAATGCAAGAAGAACCACGATGCTCATGAAGCTATGGTGGGTTGGTACAGAACAGAGATTCTGAGGTCAGAGGACCTCAGCAATATTTTCACAATAGCAGTATTTCCCTGGTCTCTACTTAGGAGGAAGACAGCATATCTTCCAGGGCTACTCACCATACAAACATCCTTAAATGCACAACCTGGAACACAGGGCAATAGGTCTACTATTTGTAAGATGTACGGAAACAGGAGACACATAGAGAATTGTCTCAACGTCGTGTCTAGGGAAATCGAGGGTTTTACTATGCTAACTGATCATGTACATAAAAATAAAATCCAAAATGTCCCGCAGTATTTCACCTGGCTCACAAATGCTACTGCCAGGAGGGTGGGACATTATGAAGACCCAGAGCCAAAAGAGGAGATGCGAAAGAAGAGGAAAGAGGGCAAGTACCTCTTTAACCAACTCTTTAGCCATTGGTAAGGACTGAGGAGTAAATGGTAGAGGTGTATGGGTCTTTCCTGTCACATTGTAATGTCATTTGGAGCAAGTTAAAATATTTCTCTTTATTTCCATTTATTCTTAACTAGATCATGAAAACCCAAACAACACTTTCAAAGGCTACTTCACCTCTGCTTAATACGCAGCTCCTTTATTATTTTCATAAGCCAGAGAAGGCCCCAAAACAGGAGGTCAGACATGCCATGAATTGTATGGGAAAGGGCAAAGAAAAGCCATTTTCAACATCCATGAAAGGCCCTGCAAGGCTGACATGGGTAGCGTATGAATGGGGCTCATACTTGCTCTTGTGTTTTTATGCATACTAAAATCAAATGTAAGAATATTATGTATGACTTTTTTTTAAAAAAAGAAATCTTTAGTTGCTTTTTTGTTTAGACTGAGGACTCTTCCCACACAGCAACTGCTCCTGCACACAGTAAGTGTAAAGGTCTATTTTCAAGGAATGCTATAAAGCTCTTGGGGAATTATAAACTGTTTCATCCGTCAGAAACTATTTATCCAGGCCTGGCATGTCCAGCAAAGTCTTACTAAGCAAAAATTAAGATAATTGCTTCGGTTTCATTAGAAGGTAGCTGCAGTGTATCAGACCCCAAGACACTCTGTGAACTGCAAACCCCAGAGGAAAGGGGCTGCGTGCTAATGTGGATGTCGGCTGTGAGATGAAGGAGTCCAGAGAGAATGGATCCCAGCTGCTTTTGTTGGGTGTGTTCCCATCTGCATCCTCTGGAGAACTAAGGGGTGTAGCTCGTGCAAAGAAGAGATTCCAGAGGTGGTGTTCTTGTACTTCTCCAGTGCTAGCCCTCCTCATGCTGGCTCCTTCATCGTACACCATATATAAAAATAGGCTCAGTGATTTTTCTCGAATGCGATTTGCTGTGTACCACACTTCACGTGAATGATGTCATCAACATCTAGCCACAGTTCCTTGAGTGGCCTTACTAAACTCATTGTGCAGTTGTAGAAACGGCTGGCAGCATTAAAGAAACGTGTGCAAAGTTCTTGAGTTGTAGAGATAGTTGTGGTATGTGCCTGCAGCAGTCTGCATCTAGGACAGACTGATTCTTTGAGCACGCTGAAATGTCTCATGTGCTCCAGTAATCCTAGAATTGTTCAGACTGACCTCGTCCTTTGCCAGGACCCATTAAAAGTATTCAGTAGATTTGAAGGTGATTTTTGTCAAGTTAGCGTCAATGTCACAGTGATTGGCTTGCAATAGGTGATTGCTGCTACTTCCAGTGCTAGGTCATTAGAAACACCTTTGTGATAACAGGTAAGAAATCAAAAGAACCCTGGGAAGAAGAAATGTCTCATGAGTTTAGAGAAAATTCATGTATGGTATGTAAGTTGTGTCTTGGAATCACATCAAACAATAATATCCACTGATTAATCTTCACTACAGTTAGCGCATCTATTTAGCCACACTTGGCTGTCTTGACTTCTGTTTCTCCTACTACCTCCTCTTCCTCCTATTCTCCTAGTTCTTCCTCTACCCCTTCTTCCTGCCTATCTCCCCTGCCTCCCTCAACAGAAGGTGATTGTCGGCTTCTATTCTCTTCTGGGTCCAATACTGTCCTTGAACTCTAGGACCTTAATGGTAGGAATGAATTACCTGTGGTCAGCTTGTCCTGAATAAATGAGACTTTCTTCCCAATGCTCCTTTCTTCAGAGACTCAGTGCTATTTTGTAAAAAGGTTGCAAAATACTGAGATTTTCTTCATGATTTCATGAGTTTACTCTTCACTTCCAACCCTATCAAATCTATCTCTAACCTAATGATCCCTCTTGTAGTAGAGCCAAGAAAGGAATTTCACCCGTTACTCATGGCGCTTGTAGTTCAGAGTCCTAAGCAGACTTTTAAAGAGTAAACACATTCCAGATAGAAATACTGGGGTATAGACTGTGGAATTGCATTAATGCACTCTCCAGATACGTAGATGTTTTTCTTTGTCTTACTATGTTCTGGTCACATTACATTCTGAGGAAGCAGCGAGAAGACAGGAAGGAGAGCCCAGCTATAAAAACCTCAAGACTGACCCCTGTGACCCACTTCCTCTTGTAAGACTCCATCTCTGTTAGGTTCCAGAACCTTCCATCATGGTGCTATTAGTTGAACTTGTAGGGGAGATTTCACATTCAAACTACAACACTACTACTTGTCTTGTGTGAATGAAAACTCCCGAAAAGAAGTCTTCGGTGAAGAGACTGACTGGTTAGAACTCCAGAACTCCTGGAATATTTCAGGTCTAGAAGATTACTTCCTCTCGAACTAGCTTTAGATCCTGGAGCAGTCATTTCTTGCCCATGTGTGTCAGAACTAACATTATGTGACTACTGATCAAAAACAA
Source organism: Alexandromys fortis (assembly GCF_014885135.2). NCBI lineage: Eukaryota > Metazoa > Chordata > Mammalia > Rodentia > Cricetidae > Alexandromys > Alexandromys fortis. The sequence goes on from NW_026067946.1 coordinate 3,203,051, forward strand.
ATTGACAGGAATCTATTTACTTAGGAGACCCCTTGGCTTCCACTGACCCAAAAGATAAGATTGTCATTAGATAGAATGTTAGGCCTATAGAAAAACTTCCTCCATCTTCCTGTAGCCACCTCTCTGATATGCTCACCTGTATTTTAAGGTCGCCTTGATTTGGGACTCTCTTTGTTCTGAAAAACTATGAAATTTCATGACATTGCTTCCACATTGGAACATGAGATTTGGGGTAATCTAAATCTGGGATCCAAAGCCACGGTCCCTCAAAATGGCTCCAGAATAAGCCTCTCTTATTCTCTTTAAGATGAGAGCTGTATTGTGTGTGTGTGTGTGTTGACACTCATGAAAATTCATATTCACACACTTAGTATTTTTTTTAATTATAAGGTTAGCAAGATGGTTCAATCGGTAAGCCAATTGCTATTCATCATGATGACCTGATACCTGGGACCCACATGGAAGAGTTAGAAATGAACCAGCTGATGCAAGGTCCTTTGACCTCTACATGATAGTCATAGCACACTTGTTCACACAGAAGAAAAAGATAGAGATAGAAAGACAGAAAGAGAGAGGAGAGAAAGAGAGAGAAGGAGAGAGGAAGAGAGAGAGAGGGAGACTAAGAATGGAGGAATATAGTAAAAAGCTAATTTAAAATCTAACCATTATAGTCATTTCACTAGCCTTTCCATTGAACTACTAGCTGGCCTGGGTCTCTCTTCTCTAATCTACCAAGCTCTCCTTTCTTCCCCTCCCAGATGTTTGCCGTCCTCATTTGGAGATGCATAAACTGTTTCATTAATTAGCAATTAAATATAACATTTCTTGGTTGCAGCATTAACACCGTTGATTGGCATGCCTCACTGGTAGGAGCTGACGAAGTACTTGTCCTTTTCCTTTGGCTTGAGGGCCAAGACCATGTTTTGACTTTCTAGCGAACTCTGCAATAGATGCAGAATGTTGTGCATGCTGAAAATGCACGGGACCCTCACAAATGTTCTTAAGTGTGTGTTCTGTGCCAGCATGTTTCTTGGCGCTGAGGTTTCAATGGCAAGACGAAGTCGCTATGCTGAAAGCATTCTCGGCACAAGAACTAGAAGTTGTTCTGCTGTTCATTTAGATATTTTCTTGGTCATTATCTCGCAACAACAAGAGTCAAAGAAAGTCAAATAAATTTTCAAAGTCCACATCTTCCTTCATAGCTGTGCTGTGGTAAAAAAAAAAAAAAAAAGAGAGAGAACTCTACAATGTCAGTGACTTTACACAAATTTCTGTCACCCTCCTCACACCCTGGTGTGGGTTTGGTGGCCCCTCTCCATCTACCCGCTGAGCGTGTGCCCTCCAAGTCAAGGAGGGGCTTTAGTGCATACTGTTCCCGATCAGTCCTCCATTATGTTCAGTATATGTGAACGGCTATGTCAGGCACACGGACCTGAGTGGATTTTTAAGGACCTGGGAAAGGTAAGACAGATACTAAATTAAATAAGCAAGGGCACTAGTGGTCTTTTCGCCAATACTCATTATTAGTTGAGTTATTTCTTTGCAAAAACACTGTTCTGGGCACTTTATACTGATTACAACCCTGTGAGGCAAACGCTTTGGGGATCCAGAAACTGAGCAGCAGAAAGAATGAGTCATTTCTTAAAGACCCCACACATAATCATGGATGGGGCGGGCGAGTTTAATCTCAGGCTTTAAACTCCAAAGTTTACTTTGTTTCCACCCACTGTGTTTTAAAAAGAAAAAGGAAACAAAAACTTAAAGCCCTGGAAGAAATGCCTGCCTGTTCTCAGGCCAAATCCAGGGAAACATCCTGCAGATAAACTCTTCTTTTACTTTGGGTGACCCGAAAATGCCGCTCTATCCTATCATAGGAATGCCCTCCGCTAAATCTGTTTCCTTGGAAACCCCTCCTTGCTTGTTCCCTCTCTTCGAGTGAAAACACGCATTTTTAAAACAATCATTAGTAGCTCAAACATTTGAGTGAGTTCCCTTTGAAGTAATAAGCTGAACCTAACTATTAAGCAGAAAGCTATTTCTTATTAAATTTTACTGTTCTCCCCCAACTAAAAAAAACTCTTTACGATGTCTAGCCTGTGTAGAGACCACTGAATTCCCCGAGTTGCTTATGCAAAGGTGGGATCAGTGACTTGGGAAAGTGGAACAAGCACTTCTGGGCTTACATTTTACGTACTGCCTTCTTCCTATCCAACCCCAGTTCCTTGCATCCTTATTGCCATGACAACCAAGAGACCACAGAAAATTATGTGTGCCTTAATGATGGGTTAAGTAGCGGAATGATGGAAAAGCCCGGACAGGGAGGGAAGAAAAGAGCCTCTATTGCCACCTGCTGGGCCCTATGCTTTCATCAGTGTATCTGTTGAGCCATCTCTGGTTCTAAATTTCTGCCTCTGGCTTCTTTTGTCAGCTAACTTTAGCTTGCTGACGTTAGTCAATGTTTCAATTTCAATTTGGATGGAAAAATACTGACAGAAAAGAAACAAAGGGTTTAGCCTTCAGCACTCACTGCTCTTTAAACTCATCCTACTTCATAAACAAGGTTAATAGTTAACCACTTCTCCACAAGGCTTAGTGGTTGCCAAGTGTTTTTCATTAAAGCTAAGTGAAAACACTTCCCAGGATGCAATGTTAGGGCAGTGATGTATTACTAATCATGTGCTTTGATTAGCCTAGGACAGTAAAGAAGTGAGCTGTCCAAAACCTTCTTAAAGGGCCTGTCTATATTTTACAGATAGATATTGTTAAGGGTGCTAGTTTCCTTTTTTATTTTATTTTATTTTTTAAGAAATGGGGTGTATTTTCAACTACATATCAATTTACAGTGACATCTACTATTAATTTCACATGCATTTATACCTTAGTTTATATGCAGGAAATAGGGGTAAGACTACATTCATGGTCTTAAGTGACGCTTCACAAGTATTTCCTAGAGCATTTGAAAAAATAAAAATTCAATAACATGCAACACTCATTTGAAAAATGAACCTAGGCTCTTAGTACTTGGAATGTCTGAATAAGAAGTTTTTACTATCCTCGAACTTCCGCTCATGTTCTCAGCTACAGCCATGGTTGAGTTTTTGTACTCAACAAATTAGCATGGTGGAGTAGATAGAGAGCATTAAGACTGAAAAATGTATGATTTTAATCACAAACCCCAAGCTCTGTCCCCGAAAGGAAGGGGCTCCTATTGCGCATAAGCTAGAAAGTCTTTGAATAGTTGATCAGTTGGAGTCAACAGAGGTCAATATCCTAGCAGAATTGTTTATATCATTTTCAAGTTTGACTTTAAATTTTAGCTAAAAGAAGAAATGAATAAGAAAACTCAAAAAAGCATTTCGAATAGAACCTGCTCAGAGTATACTTTAAGGACATGGCTGTATATGTAATACGATGCCACAGATATGGAGAAAGAGATTAGGGAAGAATAGAACATTCCAGATGGAGCCCTTTATGCAGAGGATAATTAAAATCATGATTGTAGACTTTACTGGGTATAAAAGTTATATCTCTATACTGTGTATGATAATTAAAATCCCATGTGAATTAAGAATTAAATATAAAATTGCTAAAAGAAAATTAAGTGACTATAGAGTTTGGAAATGGATGTTGGTAAAACTCAAGTTAGTCATCACACGCCTGAGACAGAAAACAAGGGTCTAATACTTTTATTGTGTTGAAATGTTGAACTGGCATGAGACCCCTAGTTAGGCAATGTTTCTTCACACCCAGTATTTTTACAGAGAGATGTAAGGGAGGCCCAGAAGCCTCTCTTTAATCCTCCACCGCAATTCATCCTAGAACGTAGGAAGGAAGTGAATGATGATACCAAGTGGCCTGAACCTATGTGAGCACCTTCATGCTCTAGACTGGACCTCATCCATTATTCCTTCTCCCTCACCTATAGAGCAGCCTCCCTCCTCCCAGCACCTCTACCTTGCCAGAGAAAAAAGTTTTAATCAGGAATTATGAACTATTGTTCTCTAATAGACCATCAGTCATATCTCCTTGGAAGTGTACCTTAAGTGTGACCAGAAATTCAGGATTCTCGGGACATCACGGTCACTTGTATCCACCCATAAATGTAAAACATCCCCTAGTTCCTATATATCTCAAACTCAACATATCCCAGCCTTGCTGTATGCCGCCCCGCTATACAACCAGCACTCTTCTCAATAACAATGTGTTGGAAAAGCTAATAAATTGCTGTACTAAAGGAATAAAGAGGTGTGGGACATGTCCAACCGCCTAAAAGCAGGCACACTTGAAGAAAAATATTTTTGCCTGAATTGCTATATTCTTTTTGATCAATGTATCTATATAGTACATTTTATGTTATGTGTACATTTTGTTAGAAAACTGGCCAAAACATTGCCTGTCACGAAGCCAAGTTGAAATCTATACTCTAAATATTTACGGTTATTCTTTCAGAAAATTGGCAGGGAAGGGAGAGATGAAAAGGTTACATGATTTTACTTCAGGAGTAAATGCAAGTCCCTTTTATAGTCTATTAGCACAAAATAAATAAACAAACAAATAAACAAAAAGAGAAAGAACCAAATCTTGGCCTGAAACTTCTATGCCTGGGCCACGATGATTTATGCTGATTGCTTGTAAGTGCTGCCCAATGATTTGTGTTGATTGCTTCTAAATGCTGCCCTCTTCTGGACAGAACGTGCCAGAGGCCTTATTAACAAATCTGAGCTCCTGCCTTTGAAAATAGAAAGGGGTGGGCATGATATTGTGAGAGATTGGAAATTAAGAAAGACAGAAATAAAACCAGAAAGGCAGACTTATATCCTGTGGGCCTTTCAAGTCATTCCCCTACACTTCTTCTTCTGCAGTAATCTTGTCAAATACTCTCCAGAAAGGAAACTGGCAAGTCATACAATTTGTCCAAGTTGTGTTAAATACCTACAGAAAGCTAGGTCCTTGGGAGACGTGAAGCTACGACTGATATTCCCATTGTGGATGCCCCTCCCCTTCCTGTACACATGTTCCTGGATACTACCGTTCATCCTTGGCCCCAGCTGTTCCAATTTCCTGTCTTCTGCTCTTCTCACAGGTAACTGTCATACTTAGCATACCTGCTAGCAGACACCCTAGAACCCTTCCTGCTCTCCCAATACATATGGACTTTCTTTCCTCTTTGCTAGAAGGAGTGTGGATTTTCTTTGTCTCCTTCTGAATCTAAGTACTCCTATCATCTGAAGTGGTCTGTATTTGTACCAGTAATTGGAAAGGACAGATGTTAAAAAAAAAAAAAAAAAACGATTTGAACAGGCATAGTAACTTAAACCAGAGCAGATAACTTTTATTCCTTATGATTCTTGTTTCTGTGACAGAAACCATTTAAAAGCAGGAAGAATACACTTTGGCTCACAGTTTCTGGGAACAGAAGTTTATTACCTCATGGTGGTTGGGGCAGCTCAGTCTGTAATAGTGGCAGACTTAGGGCATGGATTGGAGAGCACCTTGGTGGGCCAAGAACTAGAAGCAGGGCCGGAACCGGACGCGCACGGCACCAGCGGAGGCCGGAGCACGGTGGGCGACGTAGCTGGCGCAGCGGCCGGGACCAGCGGGTACTGACACAGTGGCAGACAACGCAGGCGACAGGGACCAGTGCAACACTAAGAGCAGATCGCCCCAGGACAATTAAATCAAAGAGGTAGGCCTTTGGTTGGCGAGGTCCCTGGCAAACAGGGAACCTGGTTCTTTTCTTGAAGACCCGTCTGAGGGGTGAGAGGGATCTTGGCCCCTGGCAGGAGCCAGGAAAGAGAACGAGGGAATTTTGCAAGAGGAGCCTCTGGCCAGCAGGGAAACCTGATCTGGTTTTAAAAGACCAATTAGAGATCATCAATAGGAGGAGATGGGCAGGCACCAAGGCAAAAATTCTCCCAATAAGCTGAAAAACAACATGAAAGCACCAGAACCCAATGATCTTACAACAGAAGGACTTGAACACCCTAACACAGAAGAAGTGGAAAAAATCGACTTTATGAAAGCAATAGAGTCCCTTAAACAATATGTAAAAAACACCTTTATAGAAATGGATGAGAAGTATAACAAAAAGTTTGAAGAATTGAGTAAATACGTACATGAGACCCTGGGAAACCAAGAAAAAATGAACAAACAGGTAATGGAAACAGTTCAAGAATTGAAAACTGAAATGGAAGCAAGGAAGAAAGCACAAACTGGGGACCAGCTGGATACGGAAAATCTAGGTCAACGAGCAGAGCCTACAGAAACAAGCATAATCAATAGAATACAAGAAATAGAAGAAAGAATCTCAGATTCTGAAGACACCATAGAGAAAATAAACGCACTGATCAAAGAAAACAGCAAAGCCAACAAATTCTCATCACAAAACATTCAGGAAATATGGGACACAATAAAAAGACCAAACCTGAGAATAATAGGAATAGAAGAAGGGGAAGAATTACAGCTCAAAGGCCCAGAAAATATATTTAACAAAATTATGGAAGAAAACTTTCCCAACATAAAGAAAGATATTCCTTTGAATATCCAAGAAGCATACAGAACACCAAACAGACTGGATCAAAGAAAAGCATCCCCTCGCCATATAATAATCAAAACACAAAATATACAGGTTAAAGAAAGAATATTAAGAGCTGCAAAGGAAAAAGGCCAAGTAACTTATAAAGGTAAACCGATCAGACTTACACCTGACTTCTCTATGGAAACCATGAAAGCCAGAAGGTCCTGGATAGAGGTTCTTCAAAAACTAAGAGACCATGGATGCAAACCCAAACTTCTATACCCAGCCAAGCTAGTATTCACTATCAATGGAGAAAACAAGACATTCCAGGATAAGAACAAATTTAAACAATACGTAGCCACAAATCCAGCGCTACAGAAAGTAATAGAAGGAAAATCGCAACCCAAGGAATCCAACATTGCCAACACTGACTACAATAACTCAGGAATCTAGCGAACCTTCACCAGTACAACTCAAAGAAGGGACACACACAAACTCTACTACCGAAAACAGTAAGAATAACCGGAGTAAACAACCACTGGTCACTAATATCACTTAATATTAATGGTCTCAATTCACCTATAAAAAGGCACAGGCTAAGGGATTGGATACGAAAACAGGATCCAACATTCTGCTGTTTGCAAGAAACACATCTCAACCACAAAGACAGGCATCTACTCAGAGTAAAAGGTTGGGAAAAGGTCTTTCAAGCAAATGGTCCTAACAAAAAAGCAGGTGTGGCCATACTAATTTCCAACAAAACTGACTTCAAACTAAAATCAATCAGAAGAGATCGAGATGGACACTTTATACTCATAACAGGAACAATTCATCAGGATGACATCTCAATCCTGAATATCTATGCCCCTAATATAAAAGCACCCACTTATGTAAAAGAAATATTTCTAAAACTCAAGGCAGACATAAAACCACACACACTAATAGTAGGAGACTTCAACACACCTCTCTCTCCAATGGACAGGTCAATCAGACAGAAACCTAATAGAGAATTAAGAGAATTATTGGAGGTAATGAAGCAAATGGACTTAACAGACATCTACAGAACACTCCACCCAAATAGGAAAGAATATACCTTCTTCTCTGCAGCTCATGGAACCTTCTCAAAAATTGACCATATACTCGGAAACAAAGGAAACCTCCACAGATACAAAAGAATATCAGTGTCCACCTGTGTCTTATCAGATCACCACGGATTAAAGTTAGATGGCAACAACTATGCTACCCCCAGAAAGCCGACAAACTCATGGAAACTGAACAGTCAACTACTGAACCACACCTGGGTCAAGGAAGAAATTAAGAAAGAAATTAAAGTCTTCCTTGAATTTAATGAAAATAAAGAGACAACATACTCAAACCTATGGGACACGATGAAAGCAGTGCTAAGAGGAAAGTTCATAGCACTAAGTGCCCACTTAAAGAAAACAGAGAAAGCATACATTGGGGACTTAATGGCACACCTGAAAGCTTTAGAAAAAAAAGAAGCAGAGGTGCCCAGAAGGAGTAGAAGACTGGAAATAATCAAACTGAGGGCAGAAATCAACAAAATAGAAACACAGAAAACAGTCCAAAGAATCAATGAAACAAAAAGTTGGTTCTTGGAGAAAATCAACAAGATCGACAAACCCCTATCCAAACTAACTAAACAACAGAGAGAGAACACGCAAATAAATAAAATCAGAAATGAAAGGGGGGACATAACCACAGACACAGAGGAAATCCAGAGAATCATTAGATCTTACTATAAAAGCCTGTATGCCACAAAACTGGAAAATGCAAAAGAAATGGACATTTTTTTAGATAAGTACCATATACCAAAGCTAAACCAAGACCAGGTGAATGATCTAAATAGACCTGTTAGTCGCGAAGAACTAGAAACTGTTATCAAAAATCTCCCTTCCAAAAAAAGCCCAGGACCAGATGGGTTCAACGCAGAATTCTACCAGAACTTCCAAGAAGAGCTAATACCTATACTCCTTAACGTATTTCACAATATAGAAACAGAAAAGTCATTGCCAAATTCCTTTTATGAAGCTACAGTTACCCTGATACCAAAACCACACAAAGACCCAACCAAGAAAGAGAATTACAGGCCTATCTCACTCATGAATATCGACGCAAAAATTCTCAATAAAATACTGGCAAACCGAATTCAAGAACACATCAGAAAAATTATCCATTATGATCAAGTAGGCTTCATCCCAGAGATGCAGGGCTGGTTCAACATACGCAAATCTATCAATGTAATCCACCATATAAATAGACTGAAAGAAAAAAACCATATGATCATTTCATTAGATGCGGAAAAAGCATTCGACAAAATTCAACACCCCTTTATGATAAAGGTCTTGGAGAGAATAGGGATACAAGGGTCATACCTAAATATAATAAAAGCTATCTACAGCAAACCGACAGCTAACATTAAATTAAATGGAGAAAAACTCAAAGCCATCCCACTAAAATCAGGAACAAGACAAGGATGTCCACTCTCTCCATACCTCTTCAATATAGTGCTTGAAGTTCTAGCAATAGCAATAAGACAACATAAGGGGATCAAGGGGATTCGTATTGGAAAGGAAGAAGTTAAGCTTTCGTTATTTGCAGATGACATGATAGTATACATAAGCGACCCCAAAAATTCTACCAAAGAACTCCTACAGCTGATAAACACCTTTAGTAGCGTGGCTGGATACAAGATCAACTCCAAAAAATCAGTTGCCTTCCTATACACTAAGGATAAGGAAACAGAGAGGGAAATCACAGAAGCATCACCTTTCACGATAGCCACAAAGAGCATAAAATATCTTGGGGTAACCCTGACCAAGGAAGTGAAAGATCTATTTGACAAGAACTTCAAGTCTTTGAAGAAAGAAATAGAGGAGGACACCAGAAAATGGAAGGACCTCCCTTGCTCTTGGATTGGGAGGATCAACATAGTAAAAATGGCAATTCTACCAAAAGCAATCTATAGATTCAATGCAATCCCCATCAAAATCCCATCAAAATTCTTCACAGATCTGGAGAAGACAATAATCAACTTTATATGGAAAAACAAAAAACCCAGGATAGCCAAAACAATCTTATACAATAAAGGAACGTCTGGAGGCATTACCATCCCTGACTTCAAACTCTATTACAGAGCTACAGTATTGAAAACAGCTTGGTATTGGCATAAAAACAGAGAAGTCGACCAATGGAATCGAATAGAAGACCCTGACTTTAACCCACAAACATATGAACACCTGATTTTCGATAAAGGAGCTAAAAGTATACAATGGAAAAAAGAGAGCATCTTCAACAAATTGTGCTGGCAAAACTGGATGTCAATCTGTAGAAGAATGAAAATAGACCCATATCTATCACCATGCACAAAACTCAAGTCCAAGTGGGTGAAAGACCTCAATATCAGTCCAAACACACTGAACCTGATTGAAGAGAAAGTGGGAAGTACTCTACAACACGTGGGCACAGGAGACCACTTCCTACGTATAACCCCAGCAGCACAGACAGTAAGGGCCTCATTGAATAAATGGGACCTCCTGAGACTGAGAAGCTTCTGTAAAGCAAAGGACACTGTTGCTAAGACAGAAAGGCAACCCACTGACTGGGAGAAGATCTTCACCAACCCCACAACTGACAAAGGTCTGATCTCCAAAATATATAAAGAACTCAAGAAACTAGACCGTAAAAGGCTAATCAACCCAATTATAAAATGGGGCACTGAGTTGAACAGAGATCTCTCAACAGAAGAAGTTCAAATGGCCAAAAGACACCTAAGGTCATGCTCAACTTCCTTAGCGATCAGGGAAATGCAAATCAAGACAACTTTAAGATACCATCTTACACCTGTCAGAATGGCGAAAATCAAAAACACCAATGATAGCCTTTGCTGGAGAGGTTGTGGAGAAAGGGGTACACTCATCCATTGCTGGTGGGAATGCAAACTTGTGCAACCACTCTGGAAAGCAGTGTGGAGGTTTCTCAGGAAATTTGGGATCAACCTACCCATGGACCCAGCAATACCACTCTTGGGAATATACCCAAGAGAGGCCTTATCACACAACAAAAGTATATGCTCTACTATGTTTATAGCAGCATTGTTTGTAATAGCCAGAACCTGGAAACAACCTAGATGCCCTTCAATTGAAGAATGGATGAAGAAAGTATGGAATATATACATATTAGAGTACTACTCAGCAGTAAAAAACAAGGACTTCTTGAAGTTTGCAGGCAAATGGATGGAAATAGAAAACACCATCCTGAGTGAGGTAAGCCAGACCCAAAAAGAGGAACATGGGATGTTCTCACTCATATTTGGTTTCTAGCCATAAATAAAGGACATTGAACCTATAATTCGGGTTCTTAGAGAAGCTAAATAAGAAGGAGAACCCAAAGAAAATCATATAGGCATCCTCCTGAATATTAAACTTCATCAGGCGATGAAAGGAGACAGAGACAGAGACCCACATTGGAGCACCGGACTGAAATCTCAAGGTCCAAATCAGGAGCAGAAGGAGAGAGAGCACAAGCAAGGAACTCAGGACCGCGAGGGGTGCACCCATACACTGAGACAATGGGGATGTTCTATCAGGAACTCACCAAGGCCAGCTGGCCTGGGTCTGAAAAAGCCTGGGTCAAAACTGGTCTCGCTGAACATAGCGGACAAGGAGGACTACTGAGACCTCAAGAACAATGGCAACGGGTTTTTGATTCTACTGGACCTATTGGTTTCGTGGGAGCCTAGGCAGTTTCGTGGATGCTCACCTTACTAGACCTGGATGGAGGTGGGTGGTCCTTGGACGTCCCACAGGGCAGAGAACCCTGATGGCTTTTTGGGCTGACGAGGGAGAGGGAGGGAAAGGGGAGGCGGCGGTGGGGAAGAGACAGAAATCTTTAATAAATAAATTAATTAATTAAAAAAAAAAAGAACCAGAAGCAGATGTCACACCTTCAGGGCCTGACTCTGAGGAATCACTTCAGGTAGTCCCAAAGGTTCCCCAGTCTCCCAAAGCAACGCTGCTCACTGGAGACAAAGGCCCAGACACGAGCATGTGAGAGATAGTTCAGCTTTAAGACATAACTACAGCATTAACTCTGATAACTTGCTTAAGCTGACCTGACAGTCTAGAACATTGGTGGTCCTTGTCTCTGACCAAACTAGATGTGAGAGGATTTCCCACCGTATTTCCCTCATAGCTGTTTACTGGTCCTGTACACTAGAATTAATTAAGCCGCCTTGAGCCAAGAAGCAAGTGCATCTGGAAGATGGTCTGGAGGACTGAAGGACTGATCGATGAGTTAGTTTTCCAGTGACAGGCACTGTCTAACTGAACTGCGTTCTAGAAAACACAGCCACAAGTTAAATTGTCAAATGATCAGGAATTTCAATGTTAACATCAAAGAGTCTAACAAAACCAGAGTAATTAAAGTGAAAACAAAAGACAGCCAAGTCTGCAACTCTTGGAGGAGCCCAGGTTCCTGTAGGTTTCCTCAAGGGCTGTCCAGCTGTCTATCTTTAAGCCTGCAGGTATATGTGTGGGTTACTACTGGAAGCAGAAATGTCCCAAATCTCATCCCCACATTGGTGGAAGCTCGTGAGAGCTGAAAACGTGGAGCATACACAGTATGCAGGCAGTTTGGCAGCGTGGAGAGTGGCCTTTCTAGATAGCTCAGTTTCTCTGAGGCTCTTCCATGCAACTCATCTAACCTGTATCTCCGCAGTCCTTACAATTTATATATGATTGCCTGGCCCCTCCTCGCTTGTGTGTGTGTGTGTGTGTGCCTCATAGTAAATTTAGTCAGTTTCAGAGACTTCCTGAAACCATTGAATTGTTTACTTCTTAAGCTTAATAGGTTTCCCTGCAAGATGGAGTGTTTCCTCTTCCCCTTAGAATATCCTGTTGTTTTACCTCCCTGTGAACATCTTATCTCAAGGAGCTTCCCTGCAGGATAAAAGAGCTTAATCTAGGAGGAAACCGCTACACAACAGTCTCTCTCTCTCTGATGCCCCCCCCCCCCCCCCCCCCGCCCAGATACATAAAGGGACGGGTAAGGGAGGTAATTTTAAAAGGCCCTGGTACAATAGAAAAGATGCCTTGGAAACATCTCAGGAATTGGCTAGAAAACATTCCTTACAGGCTGCATGAATAAAAGCATAAACTCATTTAAAAGATGTTTCCCTGAGAAGAGAGCGCTACCACGCGTCCTCTCTACACAGAAGATCCAGCAGCCACGACTGGGCAAGTGCACGTGGGTTAAATGACGCACAAGCTGAAGGCAGAGTGTGTGGTCCTGGTTCTTCACCTGTTCAGGATGCGAGAATTATAGGGTCATGGATGCTCTCACATCCAATTCAAAAGAAGGCCTGAGATGCGCAGCACTATGCTAGGGATAGGATTCCTGTCGAAAGCCCCAGACAAGACAGTAGATGAAGCTGTGAAGTTGAAATCTTTTATTGGAGACCCCAGAGTATTAGAGAGGTTAGAACTATGGGTCATCGATGGCCACAGGCAATGAGCACAGCCGTCTTCGAAGAGAGGATATATGTGCTGAGAATGTCTCGTCAGGGACAAGGCTTCACAAGCTCTTTCAGGGTTCAGTCCTGATAATATATGGTCCTCATGCCACACACTGGATTTGATAGTTGCCTTGCTGGTTTCCAGCCATGCCTTGGTATCATTTCTCCTTACCGTGCCCTCACTCCTCCCGTTTGAAATGGAAATGTGTTCTCTGTGCCATGGGTATTTTTACTGTAGATTTTTATAGAAGCTTACAGGTAATAGTTTGTCTTGAGACTCAGAAGTGACTTTGAATCTGAGCTTTTGAACAACAGAAGAATCGTTAAGACCATGCTCATTATGAGATGAGATCATGAGAGCCTTTGGGGGCCAGGGGAAGGATGTTATAATTTGAATATGAAGTTGCCCCTACAGCCTCGTTTGCTAAAACATAGTTCCCAGGTAGCTGGGCTATTTCGGGAAGTTTGGAAATGTTAGGACATTAGGACATGGGTCAAGGCGGGGGAAGCAGATTGTTAGGGATGAGTTCTTATTCTTGTACACTTCTCACCTTCTTCTCTGCTTCCTAGGTGTGGTGATATAAACTCTGTGCCTTCTTTGCCTTGATGTTCTAATGCCCCTGAAATTACGAGTCTAAATAAATCCTCCTTTTCATATTGTTCTGTTAGATAATTAGCTCATAGCTACACAGAGTAATTCATACAGAAGAATACCTGGAACATGGAATATTTACATTTTTTTCCTCCAACAAAAGCAAAGTCTGGGCAGTTGTGGAGTATACAGTTCACAGAGGGAAGAGGCTTCAAAGTTGAGAGAAGCACTAAAGGTAAATTTACTACTTGCTAATTTATCAGTCAACAAATCTGAGATCTTTGTCCACCCCTTCCCTGTCCTTCAAATTGCTTTGATGGTTCACCCACTTAGCATTTCTTGCATTTCTGCCCCGGAGTGTTGTTTAGTCGTCTCTTAGTAGTGGAAGCACTGGAAAATTGATTTTCCCTTGTGGATTGGAGAGATCAATGTGAGCTTCTACCTTGTCCTGCATAGGTGCTGTATTACTCTTCTGTTGCTGCGTTACATCATCATGACCAGGACATCTTAAGGAAGAATTTGTTTAGGCTCCCCATTCCTGAGGGCTAAGTTCCCATTATGGTGGAGAAGCATGGCAGCCAGAGCAGGAAGTTGAGTGCTCACATTTTCAAATACAAATGAGAAGCAGAGAAAGAGCCAATTGGAAGCCAGGGTTTGCTCTCACACCCCCAGCTGTTGTAATTTAAAAGAACGCCAGGAGAGAGAAAGACACCATGCGACAGGGCTCACATGGAGAGTTTTTTTTTTAATTGGAAAAAGGAAATGAGAAAAAGGGGGAAGGGGAGGGGGGAGACTGGCCTCTGGTGACAGGAACGGCAGAAGAAGAGAAGAGGAGGGGAGAGGAGAGGGGAAGGGAGGGGAGGAGAGAGGAAGGGGAGAGGAGAGAGAGATGGGAGGTGGGCAAGACCCACTTTTTAAAAGGGAACATAGTGAATGTACACAGGAGGTGCTCTTAGTGGCTGCAGCTGAGGAAGTATCCTGCCAGGACCCCAAGCAGGAGCCAATACAGATGCCTGAAGGAATACTAACACTAGTGGGTCTCCACCTCCTAACGCTTCCCAATGAGTTTCACCAACTAAGGACCAAGTTCAAACATTGGGAGAGTCAAGATGGTGGCGACATCCAGCACCCCCCCTCCCCCCGAAACCTTGGGGCTGCTTCATGGAGCCTGAGAGACCCACGGAGGCTTTGTGGGGAGCCTGCAGAGTACACAGTATCTCTGGAACAGGTGTTATGGAAAGATGTTTTTTAAAGAGTGGTTTCACGGAACTGGAAAAGAAGATGGCGGAGAGGAGCAACATACTCGGGAGGAAGTGGAACTAGAAGAGCAGCGCGGCAGTGACAAGCATGGGAGGTTCGGGTCACCTCTGGTCCTGCCTCACCTCACTTCTAGGGTTTGGCCGCCTCTCGCCTCTGCACCCACAGTGGAGCACTGTTGCCGCTTGGAGTTGCTTGCACTGCTGTGCTGCGTCGGGAGATCATAGGCGAGCCTGGAACTTGCACAGGTGTCGTGTCCCGTGCCCGCCCCCCCCCCAGCAACAACAAGACATCCAAGATGAAGGATGGTTCATTTTCTGGAGTAAGCCTCCTTGGAAAGGTTTTCATAGTACTTGTGCCTCCATGCAGATATATGTGGTTTGTGCTCCCTTTGGAGGTCACGCTGGTGTCCGAGATTCCCTGCTGCAGCCAGAAGCCATGTGGATGTCCATGATGCTGGACTGATGTCTGTGCCCGAAACTGCCTCTGGTTGCTGTGGGCAAGGAAGCGTCTTTTGAAATGTTATCAATGGCTGCAGATTCGTAACTGGGAAGACATTTAAGACTTCTGTGACAGCTTCCTTGCCTCTCTCCTCCCCCACAAAAGAAACAATTCAGACAAGAGGGGACTGAAGAGAATCTTTAAAAAACTGTGGTAAAGATGCTGAAGTTCTTCACAGCTGATGACTTCTGGGGGCAGGGGAAGCACTCCATTTTCTTTAAAGGGGCCACTGGGTGTTTGACCATATTCCAGTGAGTACATGGTTAACACAAACTGGACTTGTTATTTGTTTTTGGAGGGTGGCATAAGGGTTGGAGGGCGGATCTGGGAGATATGGGAAGAGAGTGTGATCAGGATGTATTGTCAGAAATTCTCAAACAATAAAAATATTATATTGTGGGGGAAAAGTTCAAATATGTGAACCTATGGGGCGAAGTCTTATGCAACAGAAAAGTTGTTTTAGAGATGACGGGATCAACATCCCCACGGGTTTGTGTAGGATAGGCTCTGCTAACCAAGAGGCATCTCAGCTACTTCCTTTTTCACCTGGAGTGTTCATGTCAATCAGTGACAGAACCTGCCTCTCTGGTGCCATCGGTTCCAATTGTGACCTCATTGTAGCTCATTGTGTCACCTTCACGCAGTGAAGCTTATACCCATTTTCCCTTACCCTTGTGCTTTTATAAACAGGAATGGAAAGCATCTCCAGAGAGACGCCGTGGAATCATGGGTCACAGGACCTCTGATGTCATCTTCCTTTTTGCCCCAGATGATAACAGTGTGATTTAAACCATTCGAATGCAGCCTTAGTGAAAAGGCAGAACCAAGTCTACCTGGACATAGAAAACAAGAGATCTCATTCTACTTTGACTTTTGAGGGTATCTATTTGAATATTTTTCTAACATGATATTTTAAAAAAAGAATAAAAGTGTACCATCCTGTAATACTGAGTCCGAGTTTTTCCAATATTCCTGCCAATTTGGCCTCTGCTGGAAGCCCAACTGCTTTTCATTTGTGATATTTCTTCCAAGTGCAGGGAAAACCTTACTTTTTATCTCTTGCTACAGAGAGAGGGCAGGGCCAACTGTTTGTACGAGCCAGATAGCAAATCTGTACGAAAGGCAAGTGATAAAGAAAGATGGCCTGCTGCCAGGCTAGGGGAAGGACCTCTCCGGGTAGGGGAAGGAAAGGGCTAAGCTTCCTGCCTCCACACGATATGAGATTCAAACCAAATAAGTTGGTCTTAGACACAAGCAAAAAAAAGAAATAGCAGAAACAGGAAAGAAAAGAAAGTCCAAGGCCTGCTTTCAGGAAGCAGAGGACACTGGACTCTGATACCTTTTTATTATTCATAGCTCCAACTGTAGACAGCAGCTTCTTTTCTCTACAAAGGAACTGAGACCCCTGTTCCTCAAATCAAAGCAACATAGCAGGGAATCACTTTGAAACATCATCTGGAAATACTTGTTACAAAAATACTATGATGTAGCTGCCTGAAGAGCCCCTATAATGGATATAAAGGGTTTAAGTGGTTACGTATAGTAGCGATGCCCCTTACGGCAACACACTAGTCATTTACCTTTTGGTAGGACAGACCTGTAACTTTTATGCAAATTTGATATGTAAAGAATTATCAAAAAATCCTGAAATCCTCCCCATGATCTCACAGAAGATTATTCAAATGAAGTTTGTACAGCACTAGGTAACAGAGTGAAGAAGGCATTGCTTTATTGTTGGTGTGTTTAATGGCATTGTAGCTCATATTAAAAATTACCTGACTTAATGGAGAACTAAGTACCTTTACCTACTAGTTCTTCCTCAGCATGGAGGGGATGACCAGGGAAACCATATCAAGGTTCGCATTCTTGTGTTGTGAAGGCGCCAACCATTGTTAAAGAAGCAATTTTCTTTTGAGAACTTCATAGCTCCTCCACAGATGTGAACTTATCGGAGTGAGGGGCTATTTGGCAGAGATCTGGTGAGCTCATTCCTACTCAAGGGGAGATTTGATAACTTGACTTCATAATGGAGCAGAACCTGAGGGTGATGTCATTACAACTGAGTTCGCTCCATGTTTAACGCCATGGAACATTTGAGGACCAGCTGAGGGGAAACCATATGTGGAATCCCCACAGTAAGTTCCTTGATGGCTTTTCAAGCCCATTCGCATGTCTCCTAGGATGTGATAATGCCTGGATGAGCCCTTTGTTTTCAAACAGTGCAGAGACTCGCAGACTTAATTCGTCTAAATGCAGAAACAGCTGCTGGTATTTGGCTGCGCCTGTGAATCTCTTTTTGCTGCTTAGCTGCAGCTCCCTTCAGAGTCGAGGCCAGAATGCTCGCTTTACCTATCCTCCCCTCCCACTTTATTCCCGGAACATTAGCAAAACACCAAAGTATCTTTCAGAAAACTCTGCGCAACCTACTTGGAAGTTTCGTTTTCATCTCCATCTAAGAGAAATCCAGATTAGCAGGAGAATGCCAAGTGCGCCAAGATTCTTGTTTGCTTTAGTTCCTCGACACTGTGAGAGAAATGTCTCCTCTATTGGTTCGTTTATATTTGCATGGATAATCATCATCTTATGGTGATGATGTTTGCCATAAACAGCAATAGGTTTGAAAGCTCAACAAATACCAAGTTTGTTTCTTTATTCGGTTGCTTAACTCAATCTTAGTGCGCTCCCAAATTAGCTGTTTAGTCTAAGTATTAGTTCTCCGATTTGTAAAATAAACACAACGCCATCTACTTGTGGGAGCTGACCTAAGATGTACATAGGCCGCAGTATACAAAGCCCTCAACACAGTTCCTGGCCCCCACGGTATGCTCAACTATGCCACATTCCCTCAGTTAGGTCAACAAGCTGAAATAAAGGATCCCTCGTCAACTATGAGTCACTGAATGCCAACTCTTCCACAAGATTCTTCTTTCAGAGATCTCTGGGCCTTTCAAAAAGCTCATCTGCTTCCTTTGGCAGACAGAAAAGAAAACAGACCGATTAGCACAATTACCCTACCCAACCCCAGAGAATAAGTAGATGTGGGTCCAAAATATTAGGTTGAATGAATTTGCCCATGAATTTTTAACTGGCCATGCTTTTAAACTCATGAAGGCAGGGATTGCAGGAAGCCGGTGGGTCCTCCTGGTCTTGGAACTCAGCCCAATCATGAACAAAGATCCCAAGTAGAATGCTGGGAGTTTAGGCAAAGCCACACTGCCTGGGAGAGCAGAGTTTCTTGGGCAGAGCACCTCTCTGGCCACAAGCCTTCTTCTGGGAGAGCCCCGCCTGGATTAAAACACAGTCAAGGACTCTAAAATACAAAGTTCTTTCGCAATCCACTTAACGGTGCGTGGGCCTGGGTGGGGAGGCAGAGAACTTCCTGGCAGACTTTTAGAATCAACAATGAAGAACCTATAAAACCCAAAGAAGGCATAAAGAACCCTTGCTGGACCTCCGCAGGAGGAAGGAGCTAGCCTCCACCCTTTTTGACGAATTGTGTAGCCGACGTCTCCCGACACGTGATGCTGGCGCTATTGGCTAAGCAGTACCTCAGCAGCTGTTCTTGCTGTTAGAAACAGTGGAAGAGTTCAATACAGTTCCTTTTATAGCCTCGGCCCCTTTAAGCTTATGTATCCTGGCAAATGACTCTAGAGGGAAAAGAAACGTCTCAATCAGTAACTCGGTGTAAAAGGATCCCTGGATCAGAAAGCAAGGGACGAGGAAGGAAATGCATTTTGCCTACAACCTAGAGTCGCCTCGAATTGCCGGGCACAGGCCTCACTCTGAGGAACAACCACCTTGTTGAGGAAACTAGAATGAGAGAAAACTGGCAACAATTTTGATGATAAGCCAGTTGCTAGTAATTCCGCCTGACAAAAGTGTGGCGTGATCCCCTAAAGGCTGGACTGAACCTGGCTGCCTCTTCCCAGAGCCAGGCCTTCAGGGCTGGGCCAGCACTCAGTCAACTCTAGTTCTCCGTGCATCCTCTCCCCACCTCCTTCTTCTCCTCCCGAGGAAACCTTCCTCCCCTCTGAAAGCATTCACTCCTGTAAACTCAGTGCTGAGGAGAGGGCTTTACTTGGCAGCTTTAGGTTTACAAGATCGCTGGTGAACAATCAGTCTGTCTGGCAGGAAGGTCCGCCCACAAACGTTGCAGGGAATCAATTGGCTCTGGGCACTTGTCCAAGCAGCTTCGTTTAAGGCGTCAAGATCATAGAACCCTTTGGCTGCAAAAAAAAAAAAAAAAAAAAAAAAAAAAGGAAGGGAAGAAGGGAAATATCTTTTAGAAAGTAGAATGGGAAGGTACAATGTATTAGTTTCCTTTCTAGGGAACCGTGTTCCACTATTTATGGAAACCAGTCGCAGGAAATACCTCTGGACTGGCATTTGCAAGCAAATCATGTGACTCTGGCAGAAATTAATAACAGTAAATAACGTTTGAGCATTCTTGCAGGGCTTGAAAGGACTGGAGGCTTTTTACGCTCTGGATGTGAAAATGGAAAGACAGAGTTTCTCGTTATGATATGCACTCTTCACTGACCATTATTAACATCTTTGCCTATCCGCTGTTATCTTGCAAATGCAACGTTTGGCTTTCTTTCTGTTGGTTCTAAATAGAAGCTTACAGCGGGAAAAGAAGGCATCTGTTTGCGTTTTCATCTTATGCAATCTTTGCTGGAAGGTTTGCAGAGCCCGAACTGACAAACTGAAAGTGAATTTAAAATGAATTATACCCTAAAAAAACATCGTCTCTTCGTGGTCAGAAACTCAGATGTTCTTTTTGACTAATTAAAATGCAGAATGCAAACAAGTTGAGGGGAAGAAGTGTCCTTAAGAAAGCAAAAAGAGCTGAGAAATGTGTAATCATTTTTGGCGGGGTAAGGAAGAGAAAAAGCATGTGGCCTTGCTTTAGAGGAACAATGTGGGCTTTTAACTTTAATAAGCCTTATTTAAATAGAATGACTTTAGTACATTAAATTGACTATGCCCTAGAATCTCCCAAAATAGGCCCCGCGAATATGGCCGGGCACTCAAAATGTACTACTTCATTAAAACACTAGGCTATGTTCATTTTGATTTCTATCTTAATGGCTCACACAGCCATAACAAACCTTTAGATCCTTAGTGTGCTCCCTTTTCATGGAGATTTCAACCCTGTGCATTTTACCTTTAGATTAAACAAGCCTTGCTGTTACACAGATTATGGATGTATATTTAAAGATTTGCTCTTACTCTTAATTGTGTGTGTATGTATCTGTGTGTGGGTTTGTACACATGAATACAGGTTCCTTCAGGGGTTAGAGACACCGGATGCCCCGTAGCTGGAGTTACAGGCAGCTGGGAGCTGCTAGACTTGGGTGCAGGAAAGTGAACTCAGGGCCCCTTGCAAGAGCAGCATGTGCACTTACTGGCTGAGTCGTCTCTCCAGCACATCAATGTGTGTTGTGAGTGCCTTGCAAACCCTGTAAAGGATAGAGCTGACTCATTGCAATGCTTCTGCATAAGGCTTTGACTGCGGATCCAGTACTGCACTGAGTGTGTGGGAGAGGAAGTCAATTCTATTTACCTAGAGGAGAGGGCACCTTCAGAGATAAAATGAAGCCAAGAGGAAAACTGCAGGCGAGTGAAATGATAGGATCTAGCTCCCCTTTCTCTCTGTGAACAGTGGCAAGCAGTGAGACAGCCCCTTCCAGGGAATTTCAAGCTATTCTCACTTCTAGCTAGGTGATAAAAAGATCAGTAGAAGAAAATGATACAGTTGGGAACAGTTACTTTGGATACCGTATGAGAAGTTCTAGGAAACCAGTGAATTACGTAGTCTCTCTAGAGACAAATATTATTATTTCAGTGGGAGGGTACTTTCTTTTTCCTTTTTAAAAATTTTTATTTTATGTGTATGGTGTTTTGCCTCCATGTACGTCTATGTACCACACATGTTCGTGATGCCTCAGGAAGTCAGAAGAGGGTGTCAGAACACATAGAACTGGAGTTATGGGTGGTTGTGAGCAGCCATGTGGGTGAAGGGAAGAAAGCCCAGGTCCTCTGTCAAGAGCAGCCGTGTTCCTTACCTCTGAGCCATCTCTCAAGCCCCAAGATGCTCATTTTGAATTCTTTTTCAACCTCTATACAAAGTCCCTTTTTGCTAAGGGTTGTGAAAAGCTGGCTTTCAATAGCATCGAGAACTTATTATAACAATCTAGATTTCACTCTATGAAGGTCATACTCTTCTCGGATCACAAATTAAGGAGTTGCCGTAACCTAGCCAATGCCAAGCAGCCTGAGCAGTAGCTTTGGCTACATAGGGAAAATACTTGAAGAATGTTTCTCTTAAAATAAAAGATAACTGTTAAGGAATGAGAAAATCAAATAAGAAAAACATTAATAATAGAAATATAATTATTGAGACAGCTTGCGTGGCAAGTGTGTAAATATATTTACACATACAACATAAAACATCACATATATGATATACTATATAACATACAATGTCTATTATATAACATAAATATACATATAATTATACATATTACCATAATAGATCATTATATGTATGTACTATGGTATAATTATTGTATATTAAACTTATAGAAATATATAATATGTAAATATGTAATTATATAAATATAGCTATTATATGCATACATATGTACATACATATATAACATTTAATATCTATTATAATATATAATTGTGATGTAACTATACAAATTATACTTGCCTTGTATTTAAATTACATATAAAATAGTAAAACAGTATGTAATATATATTATTATATGTAATGATATATAATTTATATAATATAATTTTTTTCTTTCATACATTGTTCATACTCTGTTCATACTTTGGAAACACAGCACTCTGTGACCTTCCTGTGAGACAGAACAGCTCCATGTTCACTTGGGTTACACAGCACTTTATAAATTTATAAATTATTGATTGAAAAAAATCTGGACATTACATCCAGATGTCTAGATTTCTAGTTTCATTTGCATGTATTGGAAAACACAAATATCTTGGGCTGAATTTCTTAATGACAGCAGCAGCTGGGTGAGGGTGCCTTTCATTTCTGTTCGTAGAGGAAACACTTTCTGCAGCCTTGCAACCTGACTAGTAGACCCTGTGAGTAGTTGAGTTGCGGACTCCTGCGCCATGAGGAAATCAAGACACATTTATAAAAGAAAACAAGGCTGTGAAGAGTCCCAAGCATCTTTAAGCGTCATGATTTTAAAAATATTATGTGTGATAATATGTAAAAATAACTCTAGGAAAACATACTAAATTCCCATGGGTCCCTCTCCCAAGGTGTTGCCAGGACATGCTGTCTTTATGTCTCAGCCTCTGAAAACAAGACTGGAAGGATATTCCAGAATGTCTCTTAAAAACCCAATCCACTTCCTTTAGGACAGTAAGTGCTGCTGATTTCAGATGGTAGAACTAGTAAGAAAATATGGTTAATTTTCCGATTTTTTTTTTTTTGGTAAGAACTTACCAGTAATGGCTCTAACTTCTGGTTTTTTCGGTTCTTGTCTCCTTAGTTCTTTAGACAACAAATTGTTCTCATTATTCCATTTTTTCAGACACTGTGGCTCATGGATGCTAATAGATTTGGTCCCATATTCACGACCACATATGTAACAAACAACTGTTGGTGGACGCCTTATCATTGTTGGCTGAAAATAATATAAAACCCATTAGATAAAGGATAGTTGTAGACATTTTATTTGAAAATTAATATTTTTAATTCCAGCTATCAAGGCTGGAGAGGTAACTTAGTGGTTAAGAGTACTTCTTGTTCTTACAGAGGAACTAAATTCAGTTCCCAGCAAGTCGCAGCTGCCTATAACTCCAGTGTATCCAACACCTTCTGAATTCCACAGGCATCTACAGGCACGCGTGCTCACACACACACACACACACACACAAATAAAAAAATAAAACTCACTTTTAAATACTCTAGTGAATTTGACATCTTTGGCAGTAAAGACATCAAACTGTGTTGTTATGTGAGTGGATTTGAGCTTGGAAAGGAATAAATAAGGGCCAACCAGAAGTCTTCATATTGTATTGTCTGAAATTTCATTTTCATTGTGGTTTATAAGATGAATTGATTTTCTAACCCTTACATCTGAATTATAATGCTGGGAGATGCAAAAGGAAGTGAGCCTAGAATTCTCCTCTCAGTAAAATCATGATCTAATATGCCAGCATAACTGAAGATGAAAGTGCAGTCAGAGGACTGGTAACTTAGGCCTAAGCACATTCTCTCACGTCAGCTTCTTTCTACTGGTCAAGTTGACAGATACTTACCCAACTTCTTCAGTGTGATCTTTATTGACAGCTTGACTGGATTTGGAATCACCCAGGAGACACACCTCTGAGAACATTTTTTTTGTAGGCATTTCTACCAAGGAGGGAAGACACTCTAAATCTGGATTGTGTCTGGCATCTCATATGACAACAGAAGGAGCCTCAGAGTGGGAGACGAGAGGATGCAATAAATACAAGGGTTCTCCACCAAACCTGATGAACCTGAGTTAGATCCCTGGAACCCACACATTAGAAGGAGAGGAGCAACTCCTACAAGTTGTCCTCTGACCTTCATATACACATTGTGGTACACACACACACACACACACACACACACACACACACACACAAATAAATAAAAGCTAGGTAAGTAAGCGTAAATAATCTCTAGAAGATGAGACATAGAGCTGTAGTGATTGGGGTTTGCCCTGCTTATTTTAGTGTTTCTTTGGCCCAGTCTTCACTTGTTATTCCAGTTTCTCCCTTTTGGAACAGGACTGCATACTCTGTCATTGCATATTAGAAATTTGTGGCTTTTTTATTTTCCAAGGACACACAGTTAAGAGATTATCAAGTCTCTGGTGGACTTGACTTTCGAACAATGTTGAAGCTGCTGTGACTGTTCGTCATAGGAAAAGGAGGAGTGGGTGTGCCAGAGGTGGGCTGGCACAGCTTGAAAGTGACGACAGACACGTTCAGTATTGGGTTGATAAATCTCCATTGTCAACTTCACTGGATTTAGAATCACCTAGGAGACACACCCCCGGGTGTGTCATTGAAGAAGGTACCTGCAAATCCTAGCCCAAATCAACCAACCCTCCATTAAATTGCTCCTTGTCAGATATCTGATCACAACAGGATTAGCTAATACAGATGAGAGTGGGTGAATAAATAACTCACTAAGGTTAATTTCATATAGTTTTCCAGACCGTTTTAGTAAAATTGTGCCATATCTATTGCATACTATACAGGCTTCCTTCTTTTTCATTTATTTCCTTCCAAGGATTCTCTGCAAGAGGAAAAAAAAGCAAAAACAAACAAAAATCCCAGAGGTCACAAAATAATGACCCGACATTTTTTTTAAATGATAAGAAAAAACAAAACAAAACAAAATATCCTACTATAAGACAATGTCAGTTCGAAATTTCACTCTTCAAAACTTGAAATAAAGGTGTCTTTGACCAGAGGAACAGTTAAGAATTTATTAGTTATAGACTTATTGAGTCAAAATTTTTGAGAGAAGTTGATATGGGATATTCTTCTGTATGCATATGTGTTGCTTTTATTGGATAATGAATAAAACTGTTTCTGCCAATGGCTTAGCAGAGTCTAAAACTAGGCAGGAAATCCAAACAGAGATAAAGAGAGAGAGAGAGAGTAGGTAGAGTCAAGAAGACACCATGGAGCTGCTAAAGGAGACAGACACCAGAACCTTACCTGTAGATCACAGCCCCATGGTAATACATAGAATAATAGAAATGGGTTAATTTCAGATGGAAGAGCTAGCTAGGAATATTTCTAAGTTATTGACAAACAGTGCTGTAATTAATATAGTTTCTGTGAGATTATTCGGGCCCGCGCAACAGGGAAACAAAGCACAGTCTCCATCTACAAAGAGTTTTCAATGACAAAAGGAAATAACAGAAAATAGTCTAGTTCTGTAAGGAACAATGAGGAGACTATAAAGCACAAATAGGTCAGTCAATAAAATAAGTTTTGGAATATTCATAGCTTTGCTGTATAGAATATTAAGTCTCTCAGATAAGGGGCTGCTTGAGCCAAAATATCCAAAGCAGAATTATAGTAAATATGTACAAAATAAATTATAGCCACCAAGAGCACAGTGTGAGCCAGATCCTTCAATCCCAGCACTTGGGAGGCAGAAGCAGGCAGATCTCTGTGAGTTCAAGGCCAGCCTGGTTTTTAGAGTGAGATCTAGGATAGGCTCCAAAGCTACAGAGAAAGCCTGTGTTGAAAAAAAAAAAAAAGGAAGGAAGGAAGAGAACATTGTAGAACAAAAATCAAAATTGTTATTTTTAATTTGATTATATTTTTCTTGAAACAGTTTTTGAATATTTATGTTATGAATCAAATGTATTTATTTCAATGTATATAGTAGCCACTAGTTCTATACTCAGGTATACATGGGGAGAAACTAAAATCAATAGGTAAATGGCCAACCAACCCAAGATGTGATAAATTAAGCCATCTCCAAAGAAGGAAGAGTAATAAAAGAGAAACAAAAACATCAGCCCACCAAAATGTGGTGATTAATAGCATTAAGACAGGAAGACATGGAGAAATGAAGTCAAAGTCAAATACGATAACTGGCTAGGGCAGTACTCTTATGACCGCTTACCCTGCTGCCTCTTGCAGTATATCGAAAAAAGTCTTTTCTTTTCCCGAAAAAGAAATCAACAATTGCAGTAAATATAAATAGACTAAACAACACAATTAAAAGACACATTGCTGGGCAAGGTGGCTCACACCCAATCTTAGTAACTGTGAGGCTGAAATAGGAAGATTGCCGCGAGTTCAAGGCCAGTCCAGGCTCCATGATGCGGTTGAGTCCAGCCTAGGATAAAGAACTAGACTCTGTCTCAAAAGCCAGAAAAATAAAAATTAGAATAAAAGTAAATGAGATACATTTTCCAGGCTGGATAAAAAGACAACATCCAACTTTGAGTTTGTGTTCTGAGAAACACATTTCTATGAACACAAACATGCAAGAATGGGGGGAAATAATCTGTGTAACCACTGAGAGAAAGAAAGCTGATACGTTTGTGTTCATTGTAGGAAGCTTGAGTCAGATAGGCAAAAGCTGCAGGGCCATGGAGAGCCAGAAAAAAAGCCATGCTGAGATCTGAATTTTACTGTGATCCAGGTCATTCAGCATTGACCAAGCTGTAGTTGTGCCTCGTGGTTTGTGGCTACTAGGCCAATATGACTGAGAGCCAATAAATGACTGTTCTGTAGCTAAGAAAATAATGGGACCAGAAATGGCAATATTTTATTCTGCAAAATGACAGCCAGGGACAGAAAGGGAGAAATGAGCAATAGCAAACTGAAGATAGAGGAAAACACTGTGTTCTGGACCTGAGGAGACTGACCTATCCATAGAATTTCACGTCAGTGATCCCAGCCAAAATAGGAAATGTAGGCCTGCAATTCAATGTTAATAGATTTGGGAACTATTCACAGAGAAAAAGGATATTTTGCATAGGAAATTTTCAGATAAAAGGGTTAGAGTATGGAGAAAAAAAATACAAGTAGAATGTCCATAATAAGAATATTGAAGATATAAAACTCTAGGTAAAAATACAGAGAAAGGTTCAAATTTTCAGTTTAGGAAATGAGGCACGGAGAGAAAAGACCTGTCCAGAATTTTGAAAATCCTCCTTCCTGGCTTCCAGCAAGGTGGAGTCACCACTCTGTAAAAATGTTACAAAAAGAATTGGAAGGTGAGAAAAAGATGTCATCTTCATTACTAGGTATATGTCAGTGATTGGTGCGCAGTCAGCCCTGATGGAGCAGGAAGGGTGGGAAGACGGAACTGTTAGGGTTCCTCTATCAGGTAATCACATACACCTCAACTGTTAGATATTCAAAATTAGAGCTACGGGAAGGGAATGCTTCCAAAAAGCTTGAAGAAAGAAAAGAGCGCGAATAGAGTCAAGAAAGACTCGTTTATACGACAGGATTACAAAAGAGGGTCTTCCTCCACAGGCAGAGAAATGGGATCAAGCGTGGATTGAAGACATTGAGCTCAGAGGCAAGGGAAGAAAAAAAATAGACCACTTATATAAAGGTGGACGTAATGTCAGAGTTGATAAAACCCACAGAGATGAGCTTTGTCTCCTAGGTAACATGATCAGGGGATGAAAAGATTCAGATTCTGGGAAATCAAGTTTTAAAATGATAGGACTTGGTACTGTGGGAGTGTGATAATGATTCAATTAGGAAAAATATCAATTAAAGCAAAAATGACCTAATAAATAGAGTTGCAAGAGATTCCAGTAGCATTGAAGGCCCCCTTCCCATATGTTCTCTAGTAGGACTAGGAGGAATGAAGATAGAAACCAATCAAGTGGATGGTATTTTATCCTTTGAGGAAATACAACATGGTAAAATATATATGTTTTAGAATCAACCTGCCTTTCGCCACAGCTTTTGGTCAGTCTACTGAAATGGGAAAAACACAAAACAAGATCACAAAAAAATGTCTACCATTATGATTTCTGACTACCAGAAGCAAAATAGATCCTAGAAGACTAAACAGCAAATTAAGAGGCCAATTAAAAGTGAAATCAGAGCGCCTTCCCGAAATGTGGATTTTATTTGAGGTCTAATATTTTTATTCACTTGTAAACGATACCAACAGGCTGTACTTATTGAAATAACCGGTGCACGTTTGTCGTGTTTTCATGCCGTGCAGAATCATACAGCCCATGCGAAGTAACTTAGGAAGGCAGGGAATTCAAGACATACAAGAAAGTATAAAGCAGAAGCCATACTTTTCGAGACACCTCGAAGTTCCCTATGCTTCCTTTCCATGTTAATTCATTTGGAAGGTTCATTAAAGGTGGGTTTTTCAGCTGAAAAATAAGAAGTTGTTCATTTTACTTCGAGGAGGATGCATTTATTAAGATTCCGTATGGAACCTTGCGGAAATCCAGCATTTAACCACGTCTAACAGGCAAGCTAAGTAGCATAGTTCCTAAGTGAAGACATTCACATCCAATTGTCATAAAGATTCCTCTGTAAGGGAAAGTCATGAGCAAACAGGCTGACCCAGAGTCCCCAAAACACCCTGCAGACAACTGCAAAAAACATGGGAGAAAATTACCACCATAAAGGGGATATTACTCTTTTGAGAGCTTCGCCTGTGCTCTGTATTCAGGGTTGAACTCCAGCTGACCTGAAACGTATTCCATACTCTTAGGTTTAAGCACCTTCCTGCTAAGCCATACAATCGGGAGGTATAGGCAAGCCAACTATGGCTGAGGAGAAAATGCTCCCAGGTGGGATGATATAAGACATAAGATAACTTTATTTTTCATTAACTTCATGAATGTTAGTCGGAAATTTCATTGAGCAATCTGTGACTCGTGGTCAACATCATTACCCTGATTAGCAAGGATTTACTAGCTGAATTCTTTCTTCGGTGTTTGCAGGCAGAAATGGCTTGGTGGGGAGCTGAAGAGCGTGGCCAGGAAGGGACAACCCTATCTTGACAGAGTCAGCAGCATGCCCTCCTTGCTGAAAGCATGACAGACAGCATTGGATGACATGGCACAGCAGAGCGGACAGGAACAGTTGGAGGCCGCCCTAGAGGTTATAGGAGGGCAGCAACCCTATCCACATGAAGCCTGCCAGGGCCAACCAGCTGCTGCTAGTGAAATCAAAGGCAAAGAACCACCCACAAGTCTGAACTCTGTAGAGAGCAAAGGATTAGATCTAGTTTTCCTGTCAACATCCCAGATAGCTTTTGTAGAGCTGCCTTTTAAAAAGCAAATCTCTGGTTCTGCATGAGTGCTATCCAGAGTGAAGCATTTCACAAGAATAAGAAATATTTGCTACATAGGTGTGTCTATTGGCTCATTACGGCTCTCCTCTGGTTCCTCCAGGGGGAACATAGACAGACAATTCAGGCTGACTATAGACAGAGATGCTTTAGGGAAGGCTCTTGATGTGTTTCTAACGTGCATCCACGAGCCCTTCATATGTTTTCAATCACTTTACTGGCCACTGGTGGAATTCTAATATCATTTTCCATGCAGCCTCCTTTCTTTTTGTTCATGTGTTTTCTGTTTTTCTCCACTGAGAGC
Source organism: Alexandromys fortis (assembly GCF_014885135.2). Taxonomy (NCBI): domain Eukaryota; kingdom Metazoa; phylum Chordata; class Mammalia; order Rodentia; family Cricetidae; genus Alexandromys; species Alexandromys fortis. The sequence goes on from NW_026067946.1 coordinate 3,232,588, forward strand.
ACCTGGTATTGGATGGGTTAGGGCAAATCTGGTGAACACAGAAAGCAAGTAAACATTTAGGATTTTTTTTCTCAGTGTAGACATAACTTGCCCCCATTGGTTCATTTTTACAATGAAAATTAACAGTTCTGACAACACCATGAAGATGAGAGGAAAAAGACAAGAGAAATGGTTTGGTGGAAAAGATGAAGAGAATCGTTGCTAGAAGGGGGGATAAGTAGTCATTTCAGAGAGCCCGGAGAGGGGGCTAAGCATCTCTTGGTGGTCTTGGCATGGCTCAGTGCGAGGGAAACCATGGTGGAATGTATGTGTTTCCAAGAGCATCTACAAGATGAAGACATTGTTCCAAAGGGGAAAAATAAGAGCAACGTTACATGAATCTCAATGAAGAAGCACTGAAAAAAATCAAAATGGAAGTCTGTAGTCGTGGTTTTAATAAAGAGCAAAATCATTCTACCTGTTAACTTCTTATTTTAGCTTCACAGTGACCACAAGTGAACGTTTACAGGGCGAAAAGGCAGGGGGGCAGTATTACAGGGTATTACAAGAGAACTCTACTCGTGTGTGTGTGTGTGTGTGTGTGTGTGTGTATGAGGGAGGGGGAGGGAGGGATATGGAGAGCCTCCTGTGAGCTGTGAGTCCACACTGTGTGCATATGCCATGCCACGGCACATGGAGGTCAAATGAAAGCTTACGGGAGTTTATTTTCTCCTTCCACCGTGCGGGTCCCAACTCAGGTGGTCAGGCCTGGTGGTCAGCACATTTCGCCTGCCAAGCTCCGTCACCAGGCCTAGATTTACTGCTTCTCACTGAAGCATTTTGTCTGTTCTTTATAAGGAGATCATTTTGGTGAGACTTGTGCCAAAGAAACCACATCATGGTGTAAATTTTATATTCTTATTACTAAATCTGTATTCAGATTAAATACCTGATTTCCCCCCCCCCAACATGATTTATATTATGTGGAAATATTCCTAAAAACAGAGAGCTTTTCCATCCCTGTGTATCATAACATCCCTGGATCAAAATAGCCCCGTTCTATGTGTTCAGTTGAGATCATTCATTAATCTAAAAGTCAGGGAAAACCAAGGGAACCAGAAATGAAAAAGCATCCTAAAAGGGAAGTAGAACATTGGCCTAAGTCACAACTCCCAGCAAATTAGCAAAGGACACGCCTACTTTCAGGTGTTAGCCAATCATATGGCTGTAGTCATTGATCTGCAATGATACAAGTATAAACATTTAAATTCCAAACAGTGGTGGCCATGAAAGAGATAGACATGACATGTCTCAAAACTGGATTGAGAGTGTGTTCCCCTCTATCTGTGTGTATTTTGTCTCTCAGATGGAGCCTGGCTAGTAACAGGCCCAGCTAGTCTACGACTATCTGGGTTTAATCAACTATTTCTCAATTTCACAAACGCCAGTAAGACAATGGTATTCTAAATATTTGACGGTGCCAATGTATTTTGAGCAGAAACAAAGCAGAGTCATCTGCCCGAGGCACAGCTGTGACTGATTCAGATGAGACCTGCACCCAGGGACATATAAGGAGGAAAAGCCTGGGCATCTCTCAGCGACTCAGTGGCAGCGTAAATGCTGTCGCTCTGGAAGTTGCTGTTAGTGTGTTGGGCCCAGGACAGGGCACAGCACCAAGAACTGGCCCTAAGCAGTGGGAATAACCACACTTAACCCACTTTTCTTGGGAAATAGTCTTTAGCTCTACCCATGAGCAAGTATCAGGTGGGTGGAAACCCAATTCTCCTGTGCCTAGCTAAAGACAGATGAAACTATTCAATAAGCAGGAGAAGGCAAGCAACGAGGGGCTTCTGCTGAGTGGGGGCAATGTTTTCTCTGCCCACTGATATATGTGAGCTCAGACTGATTATTTTGGGGACTGGGTTCCAGGCCAGGAAGCTTTCTAGACTGCTAGACTTTTTGTGTCCCTGAAAGCATTTGAAATGTGACTCTATGCATCCTGTTTCCTCCTTCCTTGATCCCTCTAGGAAGAGTAGTTCCCTTTATGTTTAATTTCTAGGACATGAGCTTTAAGATGTCAGTGGCCAAGAAAGCTTTGCTACTTGTCCAGTGACTTTGGTTTTTTACCTAGAGTCTCCTAAAAGTCACCAATCAAAGCACTGAATCTCTGGTGGTGAAGTCAATAAAAACTAAAGCAACAATGAGCCCCCTAAAATTATCTATGTGTGCAATAATGGCACGAATGTGATGGGGGAGGCCACTTTGTTATTGAACTTAATGCCTGCTCAGGAGGAAACTTGTGCCTGGAAGTGTAAATCTGGCCAATAATCCACGGCTGGGGCCGGTTGGGAGTCTTCATAGGTCCTAAGGGTGGACTCACTATTATTTTGTGAGGTAGACTTAGTATTAAACTGCCCCTAAATACATTATCACTATATCCATAAATTAGTACAGCTTCCAGTCTTAATCACTGGGTTGCCTACACTGAATGTAACCTGAAACATGATCTCAATTGCAGTGGAATATAATGGAAGGTTTGAAGCTATCCCTGGGCACAAGAAACTGCTACATAAGGGGCAAATTCAGTAACAAACTTGAAAACCATGACTTGGTTGTGCATCTGGGATCCTAATTCAACTCTATCTGATTCAACCATCTGTAGTCAATAAACAGCCTGCTTGGCCACTAAGTCAGTCAGTCTTTGGCTTCGAGAGAAACCAGCAAATCCCCCATTTCTGCTCCTGTTCTGCTTTCACAGCTACCTTGAAATCTCACCATGTGTACAACACTGTCAAGTTCTTATACGAGCTCAAGATGTAGCCTGCTCCCTCTGGGACTGTAGATATATCAGCCTCAGTGTGCTGGCCCCGGGGAGCACTTCCTCAGTTTCTTTCTGAGGAACAGAGATCGCCTTGATGTTTGTCTTTTCCTTTAAATGAATTTGTTTCTTTGCAAAATGCAGACTTCTCTGAGGCATGGGATTCCACTCTCAAGAAACTTTCTTGCTTTTCCCATTGCAGTGCAGAGAATTTCTCAACCTGATCATTGTAGGTTGGCTGACCACAATGAATTCCAGGGATTCACCTCTTTGTGTCTCCCCATGATGGGATTATAAATCTGCATCCCCACATGTGGCTTTTTTTTTTTTAAGTGTGGTGTTTTGGATATCAAATTAGGTCCTCACGCTGGCAAGTCAAGCACTTTGCTACCTGGGCCATCTCCCCAGTCAAGGAATAGTTTCTTGGTTAAACATTTTTTCCTGTCTCATTTTTCTTTTCATATTTGAGATTAAAATAAAGAGACCCTGCCACTGCCATCGATGCCTTAGAGGATATTAATTTTCTGAACATATCCTTGCCAAAAAAAAAAAAGGACTTTCTTGGAATAAAATTGGTAGAGGATGTTCGGATGTTCAGTTTCTGCGCTCATCTGTTGGACAACAGGTCTCACTCTCATGGTCAGCTGACTTATAGATCACAAAGTTAAATCAAGCAAGAAAGAAACATTGAGGAAAACCCACAGGCAAGACAGTCAATCAACTCATCCAGGGACCACTGTGGGAGCAATGAAAAGTGTGGATGGTGCCCCCTGAGTTTAGGGCAGGAAGTTGTTTCCCAAAATGAATTTACTATGTGTTAGATGCAAAAGTTCCCAGCTCAGAAGTGTGCTCAGAAGTGGATTTTCATGTTTAAAAGGCTATCATGTCAGATAGACCAGAAACAATTTCAGTTTTAAGAGGCAAGCTGCTTTAAAATTTTCCAGTCATGAGGGTGACTTGTGCTTGTTCCCCCTGGTGCCTCTATTTTCCTCAGTCCTGAAGTCGGGAGCAACACATTTCTGTTTTTGTTCTCTCTGATTAAGATGTGTGTGGCCCTTAGAGACTCTAAAAACGGGATCATTTCACCAGAGGCAGGTAACTGGACACGACTATTAGAAATGTATTAAATTCTTGTATTGAGCCTTTGACAACTTGTACATCATACGGTAGAGAATATATTCTGGTAAAGGCTATAAAAAGATACAGGAAGGGAGAAGAAGTATTGCTTATACAACACAAATGGTAAACAAACAATGAAGGCTCAAGTAAATTTCTCTGGATGCTCCCTGCACAATCATAAAGCAGGATTTGTGCCTCATATAGAACAGTGATACACCTGTTCATAAAGGACTCATGCCAAGATATGGTGAACTGCATTTGATGTGTTTTTTTTTTAAATGCAGGGAAGGAGTTAGAGCTGATGCTGGGATTTGGATTTGTAGGATTCATGTTCCAAATCATAAAGTCTTTAGTGTATATTTCTAAGAAATACAGATGTGTGCATCAGGGGCTGGAGGTAAGAAAATGGGGTAATGGGAAGAAGCAGGCTTATGAAGACATAAGATTGGCTAACACTTTTATTATATTTATTATTGGGTTTTATTGATTGATTTATCATATATATCCATGCATATATATCCATGCCAGAAGTCAACTTGTAGAATCTGATTCTCTTTTAACCAGGTGGGTCTTAGAGTCACAACTCCAGACTTGGCAGCAGCATCTTTACCCCCTGAATCTTCTCAACAGCCCAAAACAGACACACTTTTAAGAAATATAGCCATTGTATAGTTTTACTGACTTTTATGACTTATTTTAAATAGCCTTTGCCTTGTGAATATATGATCCACAGAAGTGACAAATAATTGGCATTTGTCCTTCCAAAGAAGCAGCAAACAAAAATACAGGTGGCCCAGTGTGAGATCCTGGAAGGGTTATTCATTTCTATCAGTATTACTAACTTCTGGTATGATCTGAGGCAGGCTTCTTATATTTTAAGTTTTATGTTGTTACCATTTGGGTAGGTAAGTGTTATCCTTAGCATTTTATATGAAACGTTTATATAGTAAGTTTGGTGTTAAAAGTATGTAACTCTTCCCAGTACCCCAGGATTTCACTCACTCCATACCCATCCACAGGTTCACCTGGGTTAGCTTTTAGAGTCAAGAGTGAAGGAAAGAGCTAGGAGTGTTACCTTATTGTTGTTCATTGTACACCTGAGAGCCACGGGATCCTAGGATGCTGCCCTGGTATTCGGGCATGGTTGGCCCCAAGGAAAGATGATCGAATGCCACGTGGAGTTGGCCATTAAGTAGCCCAGCTGGCAGCATCATCAAAGGGCACTTTATGAGGTCGGGCTGGCTTTCATGACATCAGCCCTGCTGAGCAGGTGAGCTAGAGCCACCGAAGATGATTAAGTGTGAGAACCATAGGCCTCTAGCATTTCCAAACCGTCCTACGTCACTCTTGGATTTAGGGAGGACAGAGGTGAACGGTTCTGTGAGCTTGGTCTTGACTTCAGGAGCTCAGTTTAACAGAAGGCACGAGGAGTCAAGCACTAAGAAGACTCTCAGAACTAGCCTTTCCTCTCTTGCTTGTGGACTGAGTAGCAAGCTAAGCCTGCCTGGCATTTGAGAAAACATACAAGCAGATTGCAGCCCCCCTCCACCTTCCTACCATCGGTGGATAAGTTTGTCAGTTTTTTTTTGTTTTTTTGTTTTATTTTTTGTTTGCTTGTTTGTTTTTCATCCAACATCCTCTTGGAATGAGGAAGCACCCCCTCTTAGAAAGTCCTCTTTCTACACACTGGTGATCCTAGGTCCTGAAGCCTGTCTCCTCCACAGCATCTTTACCTTCTCCTATTACCTCGGTCCACTCCTTCTCTCCACTGAATTATTATTTTGGTCATTCAAATTTAATCTCAAAGCTCCTACTGTTTAAAGAAACCTCGATCTCTATCCAATCCACTATTTCTTTCTTAGGCTGGAGAGCTAAACTTCTTAAAACGTCCCTATAACTCTACAACTCCAACCAAATGGATATGTTCTTTCCAAGGCTCCTAGCTAAATTTGTATGCCCAAATTAAGTTATTTTTCAGTCCTGCTTCTGCTTGCTCTCTCCTCATGCCCTCTGCTGTCCCTACTTTGTTGACAGTTTTTCCGTTATCACCTTTAAGAGCGAGCACACTCTCCAGGCCTTTCTAGTTGGTCATATCTTTGCATATTCATGATCTTACTGGTTTACTTTCTTTTTTATTTTTTTACATTTATTTTTATTTTATGTGTATGGGTGTTTTGCATATATATATATATATATATATATATATATATATATCCGTGTGTACTTGGGTGTCAGAGGTCAAAAGAGGACATCAGATCTCCTGGAACTGTAGCTATGGATGGTTGTGAGCTACTGTGTGGATCTTACAAATGGAACTCTGTTCTATTTGTGCAGGAGCAAAACTGCTCCACACTGCTGAGCCATCCCTCCAGGCCCTCAGGCTGCTTTTCTTTTCTTCTCTTTTTTGCTTTTCAAGACAAAAAAACTTTCAAGCTTTCTCTGAAGCTTTGGAGCCTGTCCTGGAACTAGCTCTATGTAGACCAGGCTGGCCTCGAACTCACAAAGATCCACCAGCTTCTGCCTCCCAAGTGCTGGGATTAAAGGTGTGCGCCACCACCGCCCAGACCAGCCTGCTTTTATTTATCCTATGCTCATTCAGATTTCTATATATGCTAATAACCAACAAATGGACATCCCAGCCTTGTCCTCTCTTCTCAGTCCCAGACTCACTCATATAGCCCAGGTCAAGTTATTTAAATATCTCAGTAGCATCGTGACTTGGCATTTCCAGGATGAAACTACTGATCCTGGCTCCCCAGAGCTTCCTTCCCTTCCTAGAACATGGTGCAACTAAAGTCAGTGCTCCCGCTAAAGAGCTGGGTGTTCTCCTCGGCCTGAGTCCTCAACCTTCCACATTTCAACTCTCACAAAGCTCTGCCATCATCACCCAACCCCTTAGATGCCAGCCACATGGAGGTTCTTTTAGTTCCACGGTTATATCAGTGTGTGGTCTCCCTTTGCAGCCCCATTCCACACCTGCTTGGCTAATGCTGGTATCAGCTGAAGTACCTCCCTAAAGGTTTTCTCTAGCCAAGGCCCTACGTGTGGCCTCCTACCACAACACACTGTGCTATCAAAATATGATACCATATGATCATATTTCAAATTTTCCTATCATTTCCTCCTAGGACCAAGAGCTGAGTTTATTGTCTTTTGAATGAGTTTGTACTTAGTACTTGGATCAATGTTTAATGATGGATACTGGTAGGTGAGCAGATTTCTTTCCTCTTTGTCTTATCTACTGCTCAGACTTTGCAGGGCAACCATGTTCCCTTCCCTCCTTTCCATACTTGGTATTGAAACCCCAGGTCCCCTACCACTGAGTTCCACCATACCCATGGACCCTTGCTTATATCACTTCTCTGCTCTTCACAGAGACAGCAAAAGATGTGCTCCTGCAGATTTAGACCTGGCTCTAGCACCCACTTTTGAACCTGTTACCTAACTCTGGGCAATGGCTTAACCTCACACTTCCCACCAGACAAATGTGAGAAAGTGTAAAGCAGATTATACATACAAAGATACAAAGTGCTAATCACAAAAAAGCAATGGTTTGAGTGATTGTGTCCCTTCTAAAACGTCAGATTGACCCACCATCCTCAGTAAAACACATACTGAGGCTCAGTCTGTGGTAGGAGATTGGGCCATGCAGACTCCATCTTTGAGAATAAGATTGACAGCTTTACAAAAGGGTTTGAAGTTTCAGCAAACATTTCCTCGCTCTTCCGTTGTTTTCCTGTTGTGAAGACAAGCATTGCTCCCTGCAGAGGAGCGGCATACTGCGCCATCTTGGACACAAGAGAACATTCCTTTTAAGACAGAGGTGCTGCTGGTGCCTTGATCTTGTCTTGTCCGCAGAATGTGAGAATGAATATTCTTCATAAGTGACTCTGTCTTAGGCGGTTGTCATAGTAACATGGATGCATACATAAAATACTGAGTAAAACTGGTTCATATTTTTTCATTCCTGTCCCTAAGCTCCCATATTCTTTCTGTTTAACAGATGCGCATTCACAGAGATGAGAATTCTGCCCTGCCTTCCTTGTTGTGATGGTCCCATCAGATATTTTGCTTCAAGGAATGAGATACTTCCCCCCAGAAAATGGCACCTCTAACTTCACATCTAATATAACCATAGGACCAAATAACTGAAGTTTTTGGTTGTATTACAATGGTACCTTCTCCAAATTTTGGAAGTTATAAGGGGGGGGGGGAGAGGCTGGAGGAGCTGTTGAGATGACTCTGTGGTTAAGGTCATTTGTTGTTCTTGCTTGTTGTTCGAACTGAGGTTCGATTCCCAGCATGTGCGTGATGGCTCACGACGATCTGTAGCTTCAGTTCCTGGGGGTTTGCTACTCTCTTTTGACCTCTGAGCAAACCAGGTAAATATGCGTGAAAGAAAAATGCTCACACACAAAAAAATAAAAATAAAAAAGAGGAATAGCAGCTGGCAAAATGGCTCAGCAGTCAATAGGACTTACTGCTCTCGCAGAGGCCCAAATTCAGTTCCCTGTACCCGCAGGAGGTAGCTTACGACCACCTGTAACTTCAGCTGCAGGAAGGGTTGAGCCCTTTTGGCTTTGTTGGGGACCTTCACTTAAATACACGTATAGGCACACAGACACACACTCCTTCACATCCACGTAGTTAAAGATAATAAAAATAAATATGTTTTTAGAAGAAGAAACGCAGTCACATATCTGATGGTACAGACGACATTAAAAGAAAACAGCAGGTGGCAGCACCAGATGGTAGCGGCACGGCTGAGCAGCTTTCAGTGGAAGCCTGAGCCCGGGGGATGCCAGAAGTACCCGGAGCCACATTCAGAGAGAAAGTCTTCTGCGGAAAAGACAGTAAGTAATAATAACGTCCCTTAATAAAAATAGCGTCTGCTTTGCAACATAAGGCAGGGTTTTTAGGAACTGTTCATGTATTATCAGCAAAGTCTTAAAACAATAAACCTTCCCCACCCCAGCCTTACCTAGCGAAAGTCACTGGGCAAAGGCTGTGTTTGGGTTTATAATTATGTGTTTAACTATCATCCTGTGTTCCAATTGACTGAAAGGCTGTAACAATCAGCTTCTGAAAGGATCCCCCAACTGTTAACATTTATTCTTTCCGTTTTAACATAAGGAATAATCCTAGCCTCTATCGTACTCTTCAGCAGATATCTAGAAAATCACTTACAAAATGAGTATCAGAATACTCGATTAAGCAAGCACAATAGTAAAATCAAAACAATAATCTGTATCTTTCCACACTGTGCATCAAAACTTCAAATGAAGTTAATAACAATTTTAAACTAGGTGTAGCTCATCCACGCTTTTCTTCTTTTGGAGGAAGGAAATGCCACAATGGTGGTCGTTACAACACAGTCAGTCAATGGACCCTGGACAATCACAGTGGTGCTTGTCACTATAGAGGCAGACAGCAGCAGCTGCAGGACAATTGCACTTTTCCATCATTCCACACTAGGGTTTTATTCCTCTTAAACGTTGCTAGAGCACCTCACAATTTTTCTGTGCGATCACAAAGAACATAGATTTGGCTCTGTATTTCAGATCATACGTAGCAAGGGAGTCTGAGTTCATATAAGGACAAAGCAAGATGCCCACTTAGATCTCCCAGGAGTCCTCAGATCTCTCTCTCTCTCTCTTGCTGGCATTTATTTTGGTTCTCTTTGATAGAAGGCAAACAACAGCAGCTGTATCCGAAGGGAAGGCAGGACCAGTCTACAGCAGAGGAATGTTCTGAGCAACACTACACTTGGCCAGCAAAAGTCACTGCCACCCAGTTGGAGCAAATTGTGTTCCCAGTACCATGCCTGTTGTTGTGAACTTATTTTTCCTCTCTGGAATTCAGGTTGAGCCTCTTGAGACTATCAGGCCGAGTGACTGATGCTACTCCAAAGTCAGATCAAGAATTCCAAAGGAAAACTGCTCCAACTGACAAGAGAAAAAGAGGAAGCAGGCATCCAAGCTGCACAAAGCAAGGCATATACGCTTCAGTCTGCCATCATGGGCGGATACAACTCCAGAATCTAAGGATGCAGAGGTCAGCACTCTATGAAAAATAGTGACTCATTGTATGAAGTTGTAAGTGGTAGAAAGAAGCTAAACTTTCAAACGACGGGACCAAGAAAGCAAGGTTCACTAGGCAGGAAAGGCTTTCTTCTGCATGCACTTTGAAAGCAGTGCCTGAGGGTTCAGATAACAGCCACCGATTCCAAAAGATCTTGTGCTTTAGTGAAGTCTAAAATGTGCTTCATTTTAATGAACCCAAGCTTGATTTAAGTCTGAAAATGAACCTTTGGTTAGACGACCTTCCAGCGTCTTCACTGAGGCCCCAAATATGCCAGCTAATGGGTAACAGAGTGTCCGGGCCCACAAACGTGCATCGGTTCCACCTTGACTAGAGGTCAGAGAGTCCGGGCTTGTTTTTGCTCTTTCAAAGTTATTGACAACACGTGGCTACAAAACAAGACGTCTTGACCTAGAGTGGTTAATTAGTATTTTGAGTATAAAGGTGGATCAGGTCCATCTTGGCCAAAGGTCAGAGATGCTCTGTTTATCCATTTTATCATGTTAATGAAGTCTGTTGCATCCTTCTTCTCCTTTGGAGTGATGTATATAAGCAAGTGGAAAATACACGAGGCAGGTTCAGTAATCACTGAATGTGCATCTCCATGCTCTTCTGTGTTTCTTCTCTCATTTCTCTTTTATCTCCATTCCTTTATGCTTAATGATTCTAATCTTCATGCTCCTACCCTGGAACGTGTGAATCCAGTCAAGGCTGGTCCCCGACAATAGTGACAGGTGCTACTTTTTTACTGACACGTGGGCAAGGCCAGACCTTTGAGGGTTTGGGTGTACACTGACAACATCTAGTCCTCCAGGGGCTTCCCTGGACTCTCACGTACACACAGGCATCATGGAGAAGCCACCACTGACTTCTGCTGACATTGACTCCTCCAGAAAACTGGGTGGGTAAGGAAGGTGTCTTTTTGTGACACCATGGGGCCCCATCAGTCTCTTTTAGCAGCGGTGACTGGGGAAGCATGCTGTGCTCAGCCTGTTGACGCCAGTCTTGGAGCACAATGTGTGTGTTACAACCATACACACACGATTCCTGCCTATAGGCCTCACTAGCTCTAGATCTGTAATTAGAATTCTTGGGGTAAATGCCTGCAATCAGGCAGCAGGCTCTACGTTCGAATGCTGGAAGGGTTATGTTGATTGGTGGCACAGACTCTTTTGCTCTCTGACTCCAGACCCCACACATATTGGAAGAAAAGCAGCAGGCAGGAAATGGAAAAAGCAGATTGGGTTTATGAAACCCACTTGGAGCTCATGGCACACTTAAGCGTTTGGGTTTTCCTCAAGCAAAGAATCTAGCCGTTTTTATTTTTCTTTTTCTTTTCAGTGTTCACTGGAAAAGCTGTCTGGTCTGTTAAGCGGACTTCTCTGCTTTAGGATCAGTGCCATGGATTCTTCAAAACCAGTAAGTTCGTGATTTTTAGTCATGGGAACTAGGAGCAAGACTAGACAGTCCTCAAAGCAATGAATGTAATAAAAAGCAAAGGCAAGAGAAACTAGATCACAATAAAAAAGATGTGCCCCTATGACTCCAGTTTAATTTCAGTATGAATTTGTTCCCTTTAAACTACTTAATTTAAAAACATTATCGAGCCAAAGGCTGCTGTCAAGAGGCTGTGATTAGGGGGTTGGAGCATTCTTGAAATTCAAATCACCGTGAGAAAAAGACTACCCCCCCCCCATCTCTTACAGGTTTGACACGTAAGATGTGACAGGCTGGTGTCACGATTTAATGGTAGGACAGAGAGCATGCACCATGTTCTATTGTCCAGTTAATCACCTCCATAAGGACCCCCACGCAATCCCGCTGGTGGTGAGACCCCAAGTAAAATGCCAAGGACTTTGACCGTATCAGCTGATACCTGAGTTCTTGCTTGTTTAGAATGACTGAAGTTGGGGGACCCAACCCTATGAAGAGTTTCCATAAAGGGTACAGAACAGCACAGAACTGAACACTTCCCAGAACCAGGCAAGCATAGCAAGTTGTTTCAGAATCCATCCTGGGGCTAACACCCTCCCACCCCCACCACCGCTTATAACATGTATGCCTTAAACAAAACCATACTGCATCTGCAGAGCACATAGGCTTAGCAAGCGCCCCAGTGTTTAATTATTGCTAAAGTCATTTGGGGTTTTTGACACAGATTCTATTTTAGTAAGATAAACTCAAACAGCATAACCCAGCATTGCCAGAACTGAATTCCTAAGGTAGACGACTAAAATAAACCAGCAATAAACATTGGCTGTTGGAATGGGAATTATATCTCTGTAACGTAGACACAGCATTAATGACTCATTTTAAGTAACAGTCTCTTCCAGGGATTATTGGGGTGAGGGATCAGAGGGGGGGAAAAGGGTCCATCTCTTTAAGGCCGTAGGACTGAAAAGGATTATGAACCAATCAGGCAAGTGTGTTGTTGTTAGGTCTACTTTGCCAAAAGAGACATAGACCCCGGAGTCCAAAAGGAGATCCACTTGGACAGACCGCCTTAAAACACAAGTAAGAAAGACTTTGAGAGAAACCATCTTTGGGGCTGATGTGGCAGGCTCTCGGAACAATTCTCTCATCCCTTTCGAAGATGCAATATGTCCCCGGTTCAACTACTTCATCTTATATGACGCCAGTTACCTTGTCCTCACTCGGGGCCGCCATGTTCCTTGGTTGCTTGGAATTGGTGGGTACATTTGGGTCGCCTTTCCTTTCTAAGTTCGCATCAGGGATTTTTGACCCTTCTTGGCTGGGCTGTCCAGTTGGAAGAGGTTGGGGCTTCTCGGGCAGTGGCCGACGCAGCTCTCTAGGGAGCCGGTCATTCTCAATTTTCCACTTTTCTAAGCATTTGGGCTCATGGATAGGAAGGGACAGTGTGCCAAATTCTCTACCACAAATGTAACAGATGAGAGTCCTTGGTCGGGCTGGAATGCCACTGGAAGCTTTCTTGAGACCAGTAGGAGCATCGGGACCATCCGTGCCCAGCCTTCTGGAATTCTCACCCTTTGGCTTGCAGCTTCTCTGGTGAACCAGGAGACGATCTGGCAAGAATGTGCGGCCACAGCAGTCACAGGGGAGCAGTTGAGCCTGCGCACTCCGATATGCCTCCTCGTTGGCTACCTGAAGGCTATAGGAGCCACTGCCACCGATGGGCTGTGGTTTGAAGGGTTCTGGCCTCCGCAGGTGCTTGGGCAGTTTGCTGTTCTCAATGCGCCACTTCTCTAAGCACTGGGGCTCATGAATGGCAATCGACTGGGAACCAAATTCTCGGCCACAGATGTAGCATATCCGGAATCCCGGCCTGCGGGATGGAATCACCGGAGGGCTAGGCTGGTTCCCTGACATAATTCTATTTGGGTGTTTTGATAGTATCACTGTTCCGGGTCTCCTTTGCTGCGCATTGGTCTTTATGTTTTCGGTGAGATCTCTACACTGTGTTTCTGGCGGAAGGGTCAAGTGAGAGTCACTGGGCAGGGCACCCTGATGGATAAGGAAGGTGGGCTCTTTGGAGCTGTGGAAACTTCGTTGGGATTGGCTGGGAATCCTTTCCTTTTCTCTTTCCATGAACGCTGGAGGCTTCCTCTAGCGTTTGCTGGAGTTTCAGGCCACGCTAGCTCTAGGCTGTTGCTTAGTTAGACTGACCGACCGTGCATGACGCTGACTGTCCTGGACTTCCAAGTTGTTGCCAGTACTTGGGTCAGTGACTCAGAGCTTCATTGTAGGACAGCAGACTGGAATGTTGGAAAGTCCCCATCAAGCCTCAGATGTGTCCAGGATCTGTAAGGAGTAAAGAACATAAATCAAGAAGTTACTATACGGGCTCTCTCTCTCTCTCTCTCTCTCTCTCTCTCTCTCTCTCTCTCTCTCTCTCTCACACACACACACACACACACACACAACTTAGATCATAAACTGATAAAAAGGCAGGCAGTACGCAGTATTTTTAAACTGGCCATGTAGTTTCTTTGGCTAGCTCAGTAACCAGCACATTATAAATATTCAAGAAACACTGACACGAATGTGAATAATTCCTTTACAAACTGCAGGCAGGATACTGAAACTAGAAGAGCAAAATTATACACAAATTAGGTTGAAAATGACCTCCCATAGACATGGATGACAGGTACCGACAGGCAGAGTACAGGATGGCATATCCACAGAAGAGAAAACGGTAAACTACAAAGATTAAAAGAATCAACAGAGCCTGTAGAAAACCTTCCTGACCCCACAGACCTCCTCCTTCGGGGTCTTAACCCTTTAGTGCCCTAGACCCCTTTGATAATTGTGAAAACATCAGGTTTCTCAGAATGTTTCTTTAAAATAATAATAATAATAAAAAACTTGTGTTTAAGCCTATTTAAAAGTCAAACAATTTTTTTGGAATGTGTCAGATATTTTAGGTGACACTCAGACTGTTCTACAAAGCAAAAAAATGTTTTTTTTTTCATTTTACTATTTAACAAGTGAAACAAATTTCATTTAAATGTGTCAAGTATTGTTGGTGACACTATGCATTGGCTTCTTGAATATTCGTGGAACCAGCATTTGATAATTGCATACCTTCCTTGGGACTAAGATGTTTGGGCACTGATGTTCTTTTATTACATATCATATTTAATTTTATAAATAAACATTTTCCATATTTTTGTAAAGAAAGAAACACATGATCTCTGGTTTTCTCTAAAATAAAAGAATAAACCAGAAGGAAAGACTGATAAAATAATGAGATCTTGCTATGGACAGAAGCACAAGGAGTTTTTATCTTGAAGAAAGTCATGAGTAAATTTCACTGTGGGTTAACAACCTAATTCTGAGGAAAGTTGTTTTCAGAAATCTCATGCCTCATTCTCTTCCCAGATCACTGAGTCAGGGTTGGAGCCTAAGAGCATCTCTTTAGGTCCCAGGGAGGCACCTGATCAGAGGCTTGGCATCATCAGCAAATATACGACTTTAGGCTCATAACATGAAAACCCCAGTTATAAGCGTCGTAAGGGATAAAAAGGGCTGTGAGAGCTGAGCCAAGGTCCTGGGTTTGGGTGCCAAGAAAGGCCTGAATCTTTGTAGTTTAGAGGATCAACTCAGGTCTGGCATGGAGAAGGAGACGATTCTTCATTCTGACAGCTCCTGAGACAGCGATGCTAACACGTGGCAACGAAAGAATGTGCTGGCCCTAAACAGAGTGATCAGCACAGAAAATGAAACTCAGAAAAAATGGTTCACTTGCTCAGTACCCTTAGGAAAGAGAGTGGGCTAGGGGACAGGGAGAGGATGGGAAAAGTGGGCTGGGGGACACGGGGAGCATGGGGAAGAGATTTTAGTACCCTTTATCAGCATGTGGGTAAAATCCCCAGATCTACTGACTACTTGACCTAGTTATCCATTTTCCCTGATACCAGGAGTTACAGACAGTGAAAGTAGTGAAAGATTTTAGGAAACTCAAGGCAATAAAATAGGCTCTGTTCTCTCAAACTGCTTCTCCATCTGTCTGTGTTGGACCCTGACCCCTTCCTCCCTACACACATGTACACACACACACACACAGAGAGAGAGAGAGAGAGAGAGAGAGACAGAGACAGAGACAGAGACAGAGACAGACAGAGACAGACAGAGACAGACAGACAATTCTCAGTAGAACAAGGAAAAACTCTGTTACCTACCCCAACAACTCCTCTACCCCTCTTCTCATGAGGGAAGGGACTATAGGATTTAGGGAACTGTGGGGCCAAACACTGCACTCATTTTCATGTTCCTAAGTACATAATTCAGTTAATTCTGCTATGATGGCGAGGCAGAAATCATTATTCAATTGTATAAACAAACTGCAAGTCAGAGAAGAGAAGTAAGTTGCCCAAGACAGAACTGGGGTTCAATTCCAGTTCTAGCTGGCTCCAGTGTGCGCCTCTTTCCATTATCCCCTCAGCCTGAATTCCTCGGAGTGGCTTCCCATTAGTTTCCACCCTGTTTTAATGCACTATTCATATGCCTCCTGGGCAGGCGACGAAGCTCTCTCCAGCCTCTGTGTTCCCTTTCGGAGAGGCAAAGAGAAATGGGGGGAGAGAGCCCAGATGAGAAAAACAGAATAAGGAGACGGCGCTTCCGAAGACAAGGATGTTCCTTTTGGGAAGGGGTCATTTCATTTTCTCGTAAATACGGTTTGCTACAAGTGTCTTCTGGTTGAGGTGCAACACATTCTGTCTCTGAATTCACCAGCTTCCTCGGGCTCATTCAAGTAACTGGGCAGTGGAGGGGCTGGGTGTGGGGTAGAGGTGTGTAAGAAGTGTTTAGTGTGTCTTTACGACAGACACGGGGTGATTGTGAAGACCAATGAGGCCAAATGGCGGTCGGTCTGCAGCTGCTTTGCCACTGCCTTTACAGAAGGAGCACCTGAGCGGGCTGTGAACAGTCCCCGCGGGAGGTGGAAGCGTCCTGAGATTCCGGGTTTCATCTTCTGCTGTGCCCTCTCCTACAAATATTTCTCAGCATAAGTGAAGGCATGGAAGTAAAAGGGATGAGGTGCCTAGAAGTGAGTAGACTTTGGGGGCCCTGGGAAGTAGCATCTAATATCACTGCTGCAGGCTCTGCCAAGGCCGTGCGCTGGGGCAAGGATGGCTGCTTATTTTACCCCGGAAGTTGGTTTTATAAAACCAAAAGTGCTTTAAAAAGAAAAAAAGAAAAACGCTCACTGCATATCCTTACTTCACATGAAGACACTGGCCTGTCACTCAGAATCATGAAACAGTGGTGCTAGTACGCAAAGAGAAGCACTTTGGAAGGTCAGCCTGCTTTACTCAAGCATCTGTGGAGACGGGCTTGAAATAGGCATTTTAGCCATATTTGCAAACTGAAACTTTAAGAGATACCTGGGAGGGCTCACATTTAATCGGGATTATGCCCTTCTCTTCATGGGAAGAGAGAAACGAGCACAAGTTTGAACGTAACTCTTGTGGGAATCCAGAGCCCATTTTGCTTTTAAATAACATTTTTTTTAAAAAGAAGAAACATTGAATGCAATCTGAAGTGTAGCCAAGTCCTTCAGAACTGCTTTAGTCCTTTAAAATAAATACAGTTAGCACACAAGGCAGCCCCTTTTCTCTAAGTTTGGAGCCCAAATTCTTCAAATGGACAAAACTAGAAGAAAAATGGGGAAGCTCGTTCTGAATGAGCACAGTTCAAAGGCAAAGGTTTGTCTTTTGTGTTTTTCTTTTACCTCATTTCAGTAACCTCTATTTTCCCTAGCTTCTCATGTGAGTATGGCCTCCCAATACAATCTCTTACTTTCTTACCTGTGAAGGCTTGCTTTTCAAAAGGAGCAAATATCCCCACTTACACCGAGGCTTGTGGCAGATGAGGTAACATCCCTCCCAGAGTCTGGCAGCGGTATATTTCGTTGCTTACCAAAAGTCATGCTGCCCAACTCCCCTGGCTAAGGCAGCCCTAATTTTTAGCTGGGCATGTTTTTTAGCTGAAAGTCTATGAGTTCTTTTTAGAGCTAGTGGACATACTGGTGGGACTCGAGAAAGATTTTCTTTTTCTTTTTAACACTAATTGCAGACTGGCTGTGCACTCATGATGTCTGGCCTCCAGCTGCCAAGTGCTAGGATTATAAGCACTGATGTTCAGAATTTGCACATCATATCTGGAACCCTTGAGCCATCTTGGAAGAGTTTACATCCGTGTAACACTTGACATGACAGGCACAGACTGGAATGAACGTGGGTCTCTCTGTTAAGTGTAAAAAACACTGCATGAGCAAGAGGTACCTTTCTTAGAATTTATTTCCATGAGTCAAATGTTTGTGTCTTTTAGCGGTCACTTGCTCATGAAAACCTAATAGTAACTGATATATTTTATTTAACAATGGCCTTTGCTACAGCACAAAATGAATGCTCATTGGATAAAGGACTGGAAGTGCTTAACCATGGCTGTTAGATTTATACCAACCTGCCCCCTCCCCAGTCAAGGCTCACAAAGCACTATGGAAGAGGGGGGTGCAGAAAGAATGTAAGAACTGGAGACTGGGGGGAGAGAGCGCTGTGAGATGCTATCCTTGGACATGACCAAGACTGCTGAATGTATAACTCACAGCAGCTGTGGTTTCCTATATGAGATCAAGCCAGACACAAATTCCAGATGGAGGAGGGAAACACTACCGAGGTCCCGCCCTAGCTGTGAAGCTATTGGCAGTTGAGGGAGGGAGGGTCCCTTTTCTGCAGAAGTATGACTCCTGGTAGGTTGCCCAAGCTCCTAGTGGAAGGCCTCACATCTAGGCACAGATGGGCAGTACTAACTGGACTCAGAGGGCTAAAATAACAATAATGATGATGATGATAATGAGGAGGAGGACATGAAGTTGGAAGGGAGACATGTTTGAGAGTCCATGGGGAATTGGAGAGGTAGATTTCAGGTGGGTATTATCAAAATACCGGTATACATGTATGAAATTTTCAAATAATAAAAAATACTATTTAAAGTAAACTCTAGTCACAATCTTTCGAATCAAACTCTTATTTTTAATAGGATATTTCAGGGGTGTATGTTCAGAGCAAAGCTGACTTGCTAAAATATGTAACTTTTCCTCCTGAAAGTCAGATGTAAAATACTCAAAACTATAAATATCAAACCAATGTTTTTTTTCTAAAAAGTTATTCATGCAACTTCATTCCTTAGAGGTATTTTTAGAAAAAAATTTAGTGACCTATTTCTTCAAGAAAACAAAAGCTACTTTTCCCATGAGTTTCTTAAAGAAGTAGAGGAATGGTTATTTTATTTTTATTTATTTATTGTTTATTTATGTATTTTGTTTTTTGGGACAGGGTTTCTCTGTAGCTTTGGAGCCTTTCCTAGAACTAGCTCTTGTAGACCAGGCTGGCCTGTTCACAGAGATCCACCTGCCTCTGCCTCCTGGGTGTTGGGATTAAAAGCATGTGCCACCACTGCCTGACTAGGGAACAGTTATTGAGCCCGTGGTTGAATTAATATCAATCCTCCCAACCTCCTTCCCTGCTATGTTTCATGAAACTCTCTCCCCAAGCCTGCCCTGCCCTCAGGGGCTCCATGCTGTGTTCTGCAGGGGTGGCAATGGCAGAACTCCAGGAAGCAGTAAGAGCCCACACGCTCTTTATTGATGGCTTCTGGTCTGCTTGTGAAGGCTGTGAGCATCTCTCCAGCATCTCCTCTTTATGATGCATCTCACTTCTGACCTGTAGCTGCAGAGGAATCCCATTTTGTCTTCTAACCCTTGGAAAGACCTACTATCCTCCACTGGACATTATCTGCAGCCAGTTGCCAGTTGACACTTGAAAGCTCTGGTTCCTGACTCTTTAGGTATCTCCTCTGAGTGTCTAAGTGTTTATAATTGAGGCATCTTCCCTTTCGTCTTCCAGTCTTGGGAATGGAGCTGTCATTCCCTTCTGTTGTTCGTTTTTACTCTTGGTTACTTAGGAATCGGCTTCATTGCTAATCAACAGCACTTTGAACAAATTCCCTCTGCTCAAATAACTTATATGATTTTTGTTTACTGATACTTACGAACAGATTTAGAAAAAGTAATAAAAAAATTATGCTGTTCGGGTTACTCATGATTTTAGTATTGCAGTAAGTAGAAATGTAAAGGAATTCTTTCCTAACTTGTTAGAAATTAGGGTGCTTACCTCAACCATAAAACTCACTCAGAACCCTGGAAATGTGGTTTTGTAACTTTAACTAAATGATGTTATGAGCTAGAAAATGTCACTTCTCTTCTTGTCACTAATTAAACTACATCGTAAGGGAAAACCTGTCATTTTAGGCATAGCGAGAGTTCCTTTGGTTTTGTATGACTTTCTGTTCCTACTGATCATCCAGTCATGAGGTCATTCCTGCTATATATAAAAATAAGGATAAAGCCACCCCATTCAGAGACCAAGGGTTATCAGAAGGGCTGATGGGAGCTGGGTGGCTAGTGTTCTTCTGGGAAGAACCAGAGAGATTAATGTGTGGTCCTCACGAAATCTGATATGAACTGACACCAGGTCCCATGAGAACAGCTCGGACCTGGGAGCTGTATAGCTTGAAAGAACAGTATTTCATGCATAAGTATAGGAATGCTTTAAAGAAAGTCATGTAGTCAGAGCCGTGGCTTTGAGGGAATACGGGGTATTTCCGATTTGAATTTGAATGGTTAATTTTTTAAAGAAATCCCCTTCCTCGTTTTTTTTTTCCCACTATAAAGACATTTAATTCCAAAGCTCTTTTATATCCATTCACTCTAACTGTCAGGTCTGGGCACAATAGTCTGTGGTATCAGACAAGCTACAGGGAAAGGAGAGAAGTGAACATTTTACCCCTCTAAGTAGAGCCTTCTGCGTGGACTTTTTATGTTGTAAAGGTTCATAATATCACCCCTTGGAAGCTAGTATTAGATCCAACCCATACTTTTACTCTATATTGAGTACCCAAATCACAAGGTACAAAGTTGTAAATGCTACACAGGTATGGCCACGTAACTGTCAGACTGATGTGTGGCGTAGTAGAGAAACGACTATGAAACCACCAATATAACCACACTAGAGGCCGGTTGTGTATAGAAATACGAAGATGAGGAAAGAGAAGTAACAGAGAAGAGGGTGGAGGGAGGATTCAGGCTAGTACACTATCCTAATTTGCTTTCTATTGTTGGGATAAAACACTGACCAAAGCACTTGCAAGGGAAAGAGTTTCCTTGGCTTACAGGTTATTGTCTACCATGTCAAGGGAAGTCAAGGCAGGAACTGAAGGCAAGAGCCTGGGAACAGGAATCTGAAGGCAGGAACTGAAACAGATCCCCCAGAGAAATGCTGCTTTGGGCTTGCTCCTTTTTGGTTCGTTGGCTTGTTTTCTTATACAACCCAGGATCTTCTGCCCCAGGGTGGCACCTCCCATAGGGAGCTGAGCCCTTCCACATCAATCATCAGTCAAGAAATGTTCCACAGCGCCATCTGATGGAGGATAACTATAGATTTTGTCAAACTAACAGTAACAACAACAACCACAAACTAACCAGCGCATTCACATACTGTGTTTCTTCATATTTCATATGATTCTATTCCAGGGGTTGGCTCAGAGACCAATGTGGCCTACACGTATGCTTTCATTGTAGCATTCAAAGTGTTAAAAATGAATTACTTGCCACCACATTTAAATTTAGAGATATCACATGAATCCTTGTTTGCACTTACTTGATCTAGCCTAACTTGATACATTCCTATCACACGACCAATATAAGCCAAAGAGCAAGGAAAGCCATGGGTCAGATAACCAGTGTGGACTCTTCTAAATTCTCAGTCGGTTCACTTTGCTAATTTATAGCTCAGGCTTCACCCTAGGGCCACTGGAGTCTGTAAGATAGCTTGTGAACCTCTCTCAAAACTGACCCTTTCCCACAGTCTTCTGAAATGGATATTTGAAAACCACGTCAAGGATTTGCAAATCCTAACTCGTCAGAAACTTTAGAATCCAGTTGAAGATATCTTATCTTTTCTGAAAGATATGACGATTAAAGTCACAACATACTTATTGGTGAAAATTTAGGAGGGAATCTTGCCAACGAAAGTGGGCTGAAGATGAAATGCATAGTTTGAGGAATGAGGGGGAAGATCCAAGAAGAAAAGAATCAAGGACATAAGGAGAAATGTCTATAAGTTATGGAAGGATCGGAATGATGGCGCATGTAATTTGAAAAAGAAAGGGGAAAGGACCTGGGATTTAGAAAACCCATAACAAGGATAATAGAATGGGGGAAGTAATAGCAAGGGGAAAAAAGTGTTTTATGGGGTCATCTGAACACTTTGAAGTTATTTGCACATTTTATTATCAATGCACGCCATTTGAAGTGTCCTATTTGAGTCAATGGACCTTGCTTTCCACTCAGCGTTTTTCCTATGTGGGACATTGATGTCTTCTTTCTAAAGAACTAGTCATGAAAGAATCAAATAATCTACTAACAACACAAGCAATTGTAGAATTTTTCAGGACTTGGGTTGAAAATCTCTCATTAGAGAGGACTGAAGAATTTGGTCTACTTTTTCTGCTGCCAAGCTATTTTGCCAAGAAGTGAGTATAAATTAGATTCAACTAGCAATGTGGAAGAACAGAACTGTAATTCCCTCTCGGCCTAGAATGAGCTCTTAAATTGATTATCACAAGAAATTAGGGAGAATATTCAGGTTTCAGCATTCAAATTTTAAGAGTTTCACATCAGCGCATGCTTTCCTAGCCTCATCACATGGATGCCTGGCAGAGTTCCACTGTTGTAGCCCTCTTGGGTCATTGTCGCTTTGTGAAATACTTTTGGTGCATAGGCTGCCAAGTCAAGGGTGACAGCGTTTGAAGCATAGTCACTGCACTAGTGTGTCCAGGTAGAGACGAACACAATGCCTATGGCTGTCCTTGGCTAGGGTAGATTGGCAAAAGACAGACGGCTGTCACTGTGTGCCAGAGTGACCTTTCTAATCATATCCCGCACTGACCTAATCACAGACACAGCATTGTGCCTTAGCTCTATCTGCTTCCAGGAGGTCAGAGTCTCCTGGAGCCTGGCTAACTCTCAAACTGATCATTAAGAACATTCATTATTGGCCTCAACACTGTTAACAATGCTCTCTTTACCCAGAGCTGTATCTGGGGAGAGTCCTTGGGCGGGAAGGAAAAAGCAGACCAGGGTCTATGGGTAGGCTGGATTTCTATTGTGCCAATCCACCAATGAGGGAGGCTCTATCTTCTGATTTGTTAGCTGACAGGGAGTGAGTCTGGAGACTTGGTACTTTACCTGGGCCTACAAGCTAAACACTGGTTCTCACCGTGGGCTTTCATTGCTGTGGTCCTAAAATCTTGCTATGCAGATATGCCACCCCAAGGCTTTTTGATATCACTGCATCTCGTGCAGACACTCTTTCACAGACCTTATGGCTAGAACTCACTGATGACCCAGAATTCTCTGCACAACATCTTTTTTCTTCTCGGGAAAATGCACATAAGATGTCCTTTGCTGGTGAAGATCACCAGAATTCATCTCCTTCTCTCTGGGAGGAACTTACTTCCTCTCTGTGTTTTGCCAGCCCAGCAAAGCATGAAATATGGTGACAGCTCTTTATTCAAAACCCGATAGCTATGGCTTAGATATCTTGTGGCTTACAATGGACTGAAGGTTCTGGCCACTCAATGTTAAATTACTGTCAAGCACCATGGATGCCAGAGTATCTGCTGTCTTGCCCTGCTCCCCTGTAGTAAAGAGAAGGAAGATGTACGTGTATATTTTCAGTTACACAGAAGACGGCAAAGGCTGATGTGTTTGCCTTATTTTGTTTGTGTTTCTAACTGGCTCTTTTCCTACATTTCACATTCTGTATCATTCTTTATCATTCTCAGCACTATCTTAATCCTTTCATCTAGAACAACCCAGTGCAATAAAGACAGAATTAGGAAATGAATAAAGAATGAGGCTGCAGTGGTTGATTCTCTGGCTGCCATAATTTGGCTCAGATGATAAAAGCTATATTAATAAGCTTCCAGGGGAAATGTATAACTTAAGTGTTAGCTCAATTATAGTTTACAGAAAGCAGAGTGTTGGATATTAGGAGCAATGGGCTCTTTCTAGTCACAAACGGGAAGAGCCTTGCCTGTCCCCAAGCTGCAGAGAGAGAAAGAATTTGAAGCATGAAAAGAGCTCAGCAGACATTTGCTGACTTAAAAGACAGAGGAAAAAAAAAAGCCAAGACGTGTGGGTCGCCTCTGGAATCTGGAAAGAGTAGGAAACAGATTCTCTCTAAGGGGTTTTGAAAAAGCAAGTAACCTTTTACCATCTCAGCTTGTGCCCAGTAAGGTCCCTGCTAGACCTCTGACTGTCATGGAACTGTCACATACTGAATTAGTGCTTTTTAAGCCATTGATTTTATGCTAACTTGCAACATAATAAGAAATAAAACCATCTCCAAAAAAAAAAAAAACGAACTCAGTTTTGTGAATGCCACAGCCTTCTGCAAATAGATCATTGCACTACTCTTGTCCATACTTTACCGTAGAAATTTAAGTCATGGTACATCAAGCAAGCCATATCCATAGGTAACAGCTAAGTGGGTGGGGCCTTGGTAAGATGCCCCAGCTGGATGTCTGGAATGAGCTATAATAAAATCACTCCATAATAACAGATGAACAAGTATACAAAATTGTTCAGTAGTCTTAGTGTCGCTCTCTAGGGTGGTGAGAATCTCATAGAGCCTGCCGACTTTGATTCTGTTTTACCTCAACTGAGGTCAGTATGTCTTTCTGGTTCCCACTCATTATTCTCTGTCTTTTTTGAATATGTTATTTGTTTTGCATTGCTTATGTTTATCAGAGAGAATCATCATTAAGTATACTTGAAGGGATTTCTTTTACCGTTTATTATAGTATAAAACTCGGGGACAAACATAAGACCTTGAGACAGTCAATCATGGACATGACAAACCCACCACCCTTCCTCTTCCGGCTCCAAAAAGGGCTATGCAGCCTTCAGTTGACAACAGACCATGGCATAAATAAAATTACTGTAGCATATACTCTGCAGAAACTTGACTTAAATGTACACTGCTTTTGGCCAGTTCCTGGCATTTCTTTTGTTTGTTTGTTTGTTTGTTTGCTTGCTTTTTCGAGACAGAGTTTCTCTGTGGTTTTGGAGCCTGTCCTGGAACTAGCTCTTGTAGACCAGGCTGGTCTCGAACTCACAGAGATCAGCCTGCCTCTGCCTCCCAAGTGATGGGATTAAAGGTGTGCGCCACCACCGCCCGGCTTGGCATTTCTTATTAATGATGGTGTCCCATGCATAGCAGAATTCCTTTCTTTTTGCAAGTGTGTTGGCGACACTCCAAGCAGCCTTTTCTAGCAACTGGACGATGCATCTCTGGTTTGTAGAGTCATTCTCTCTCTGTTTAAAGTTCTGGAATAATGTAGACCCTCTAATTCGCGGTCCCCTGTGTAGGCTTTCTGTGTAATCCCTGATATCAGGTGTTTGTGGGCATCACTGTCACCCAGCTCATACTCAATGAGGGAGCTGCATAAACATGGGCAAATCAGGGAGGAAAACTGTAGTATGCTGTACAATAAGAACACTGGAGAGGGGGCTGGAGAGATGGCTCAGTGGTTAAGAGTACTGACTGCTCTTCCAGAGGACCTGGGTTCAATTCCCAGCACCCACATGGCAGCTCACAATTGTCTGAAGATCCAGTTGCAGGGGATCTGACACCTTCATACCAATGCACATAAAATAAAATTAAATAAACCATAAAAAATAAAAAGAACACTGGAGAGTATTGTGTGTGATACTCAGAAAAAAAATGCTTCTCGTTTTAATACTTGAGAGATTATTTTTTTAAGTGGATCATATCTGAAACCTCTCCAAAGATAAACAAGGATTATACGAAGAAAAATGTTTGGTGTTAATATGATGGAGCCATCCCAAAAGTGGGAGTCCCTTGTTTTCCTGCTGTGTACCCCTTGTGAAAAAGCATATGGACACTTACTCCGCTCAGAGCTTGGTGTTTCAGGTCTGGGTGAGTGGTTGATCTGTTTCTCATCATGCCTGCAGATCCCAGTTTCAGCCATATGGCTTGCTGTGTGCCAAGTTTCCCCTCGTGTGGGACAGAATTGACTGTTCTCATATATTTAGGGAATTTCCACTGGCAAGGGTTCATGTTATCCTTTTTCATACCATAGCCCTTTAAAATGTATCTTGCTGACAAAATATTAAAAACTGCATTAAATTTTTAGGTGTGATGATAACATTATAATTATATTTTAATAGTAATTTTTATTGAGATAATTATAGATTCAATATAGTTGAAAGAAATAATATGAAGATCCCTTGCTCATTTGTTCCCTTTCCTCCAATTTGCAAAACTACAGTATAGTGTCTCACCCAGGAACTAGATAAATAAAATCCAGAATACCATTTAATTTGTTTGTGTATATGAGTAAAGCTTTATGCAGTTTTACTGCATATGTAAGCATCCACTACTACCACAGACAAGGTACCAAATGACTCCACTACTATAAAGATCTCTATTTTTATTCTTAGTTACCTTCTTTTCTTTATCTCTCTCAAATTTCCATCTCCTAGTAACCACTTACTTCAGTAAGCTTATTCTTAGTAATCTATCTTTCATTCTTAAAATTTTCTACATAAAAATATTGCATGAATAAACTTAGACAGTATATAGACTTTTTTTATTTAGCATGATTTCCTGAAGATTCCATCATGTTGTATGTTTCAATAATCTGCTGCTTTTAATTGTTGCATAATGTAGGATTTTACTTATATATCACTTTTTGCTCCACTGTTGAAGTGCAATTTGGATGATTTCAGTTTTGCAATTATGCTCATTCTTATGACAAAAAGTTGTGAAGTTATTTTTGAAGGATGAATAGAAATCAGATAGCAGGAGAAGAAGGAAAGATAAATTTAGCCATTGGAGCAGATGAGTGTGCAAAGATACCAGTACCTAAAGCATGTCAAGCTTGCAAAATGGCAGGGCTTGACTTATAGGCAGAGGCAAGTTTTTGTACACTATGTATGAGGTTTTGTCAGGGTGAAGTTTAAGTGTGTGATGATGATGAGAAGATGGGGACATGAGTGGAAGAATGTGAGTATGAAATTAAATGTGAGTGGGTTAGTGTGTAGATGGATACAAGTTAGTGGGAATGAGTACATGGAGTTAGGGGAGTAAGCATGTATGTGCATAGATGAGTCTAAGTATGTGGATGGTTGTGTGTGTAGGTAGGCATGAACAAGGGAGCTACCAGTGGTGTGGAGGTGTAGCTTGATGTAAGTATTTAGGTGCTGTGAATTGCTTGATAGGATACGTGTATGGCTATGAGTGGAAACATGTCTGCATGCATGAATGAATATTAAGTTGAGCATATAGATGGATGTATATAGATAAGTTCCAGTGGGTGGCTCTTCCTAATACTGAGACTATATGTAATATACATTTAAATCTTTCAATTCATGTCCCATCCTGTGTCACTCATAGCAGACATATGCCTATTTTTGCCGAAATCTTGGCAAATGCCTCTGAACTCTTCTCCTCTATTGCTTTGACTTATTTACACAGAACTTAAATAATAGGAAAATACATTATCAACAATATATTGTTAGGAAGTGTGGTGGTTTGAAAGAAAATGACCCCTAAAGGGAGTGATGTTGCGGGAGGTCCTTCCGCTCCTCCAGCCTATAGCCGCTGAGATACCAGCCCATTGGGGTGTGGTCTCTCTCCCTTTAAAAATGTGGCTACTTCCCTTCTCGCTCTCTTTGCTTCCTGCTCCGTTTCCGGCGACTAGACTCTTTCCTGATTGCGCAGAGGGCTGTTATTTGGGACGGTTATCTGTAAGTTTTTTCCCCTTTAAATAAATACCACCGTATTAATCATAATTCCAAACTGGTGTGTCATTGTTTGTGACTTATGCCTTTAGAGTGACACTTTTAGGATGTGTAGCCTTGTTAGAGGAAGTGTGTCTTTGTGGGGGGTGGGCTTTCAGGTCTCTTTTGCTCAAGTTTCCCTCAGTGTGATAGTCAACTTCCTGTTGCCTGCAAGATGTAGCATTCTGTGCTCCAGCAACACATATGTCTGAATGCTGCCATGCTCTCCATCGTGATGAAAATGGACTGAACCTCTGAAACTGTAAGTGAGGACTCTCCATTAAATGTTTTCCTTATAAGAGTTTCTGTGGTGGTAGTGTCTCTTCACAGCAATAAAAACCCTAACTAAGACAGGATGTCAAGATAGTTCGCCATTTACTTCTCTGCTGGTTATGTTCCTCTGCCATTTTCCGCCTTAATTTATGAGGCAGAGACCTTCCTTGAACCTGGTAGACTAATCTGCCAGAAAGCTTTGGGATCTGTCTGTCTCTCTGCTCACCCCAAATGCTGGGGTTATAAGCAAGAGCCCTCATATTTGAAGATAGATCCTGGAGTTTTTTAACCCAGGTCCTATGCTTGCACAGCAAACACTCTGCCCACTGAGTCATCTCTGCAGGCTCTCAGTTCTTAATTGTAATTGAATTGTCACCATTTGTAGGGAGGAAGGACAGAGCCAAGCAAATTGTTTAAATATATTGGTAAGGTCTAATTTTTCTAAGTAAAAGCAGGGCAAGTGGTTTGCCAAACCGTCCAAACTTCTCTAGTGTCCAAAGTTTGCTTGTTTCTCTCTCTCCTCCCTCTCTCTCTCTCTCTCTCTCTCTCTCTCTCTCTCTCTCTCTCTCTCATAGGTCTGATTTTCTAAGTAAAAGCAGAAAAAGAGGTTTACCAGAATTAGTACTTCTTTTCTAGTGTGCATAGCTTTTATTGTTATTGTCTTTTTATTTGTTTTGTTTTTAATACCCTTACATAGACTTGCACTAAGCTAAGTTTGTAGCATGGATCCAAAATTCCTATTGGCTGTGGAATTTTAAGTGAAGTTCTTATCATTTCTAGACTTGTTTCTTCCTGTTTTGCGGGATGTAAAAGTCACCTGGAAGGGTTGTTATTAAGATTAAATGAAAGATAAAATGCTGTCACATTAAAATACACACACACACATATATATATATATCACAATTATTATTACAACTCTTTCAAATGCCATCTTCATATTTGATCACATCTTTATACATAATTCAGCAGACCGGAAAATGTTATTAGTGACATTTCTGAAATTATTCTCCTTTTTTATTAAAATACCCCAAGAAGTTCCCAAGTTTTCATTCTCCAGCTAACTCAAACCACATTTTATTTAGATTCAATAAAAACACATCTCAGCCACAGTCCTGGAAATACTGAGAGTTCTGGAGAAACATGAGCATGTTTTCTAACCTCATCCAAACCGTATGGTACATTGTAATCCTGCTTGCCATCCCCACTCCCTTCGCCAAGGACACTGTTCCATCTCCCTGTTAGCTGACTCTAGGTGGCCATGTTCCCCCATATTGCAGCTGACTGGCACAACGCTGTGCACTGGACACAGGCTAACTCGCAGCTCCTGGCTGTGAACTGGCCTTTCTCAACCCTTCTTCCAATGGGGTTCAGGATGATCTCCAGTTCTGCTCAGAATTTTTAAATGGTTCAATCAAGAGACTTTAACAAATAAAGAGTTGAAAAGCGATGTGGACAATGTATGATTGACAGTCTAACCAGTAACAGCGATGCTTGCTTCTTAGCCTTCTGTAAGTGATGACCAAGGTTGAAGAATTATTTTGGATTTTAGGTCCGAGAACCAACTCTTCTAAACTCAGGCTAAGAATTCCCCTAACACAGGTATTCTGTGTGCTTTTGAACTGAGCCTGGCAGTAGAGTCCCCAGTGACTTCCTCCTGTGCTTGTTTCCTGATGATATGTGTCCCATCATCTGAGGACACTTGTGGCAGGTGAGAAGGGCCTGGAGCTGGATTTAGGGATGAATTCGTTTCATAAAACATCCTTCCTCAGGTAGTGGAGTCCCGAGCAGGCATTTGTGGCATAACTTTTGTGTTCTTGTCACCGTTACTGCAAGTTATTTCATAATAACACACCCTTCCACTCATGAGTTCACAAGCTAATTGTTACAATATGGTTACTTTGATTTGGTATCTTTGAGGATTGTTTGTAACCATAAGTAAAAAGAAAAAAATCTCCATCACTCACTTAGAAAAATAGAAGTCTATCTTTTTCATCAAAGCAGAAAGTCTGGAGGGAATCAAAAGCTAAACAATACCAAGGCCACAGTCTTTTTCTCAGGGTTGCAGAGTCTGTTCATGCTATGCTGATTTGATGATCTTCTCTGCTCTCTTCATGCGCAGATGGGTTGATCCTAGTATCCTCAGTCTTATGTCTAACCTAGCTCTTCATCTTAGTTCAGTTCGATGGTATAGAACTGAACTAAGATTTGGCTACAGAGCTCTCGGGGGTAAATCCAGGAATCACGTGGTTTCTGAGAGTTGGGATTGTAGGTGGGTTACAGCACCCTTGTGGTGTTTTTGTTTTGCATGTACTTTCTGGGGGATCTGAACTCAAATCCTCATGCCAGCGTGGCACCTGCTTTCAGAGCCATCACCCAGCCCCAAGCTCCAGAAGCTTTAAGCGCCACATTATGTAGGAAGAATGGATAGAGTGTCGGGGGGAAACATCTCAAGACCTTCTGGGGTCAGTGTTCGAGGCGGTACACGTGGAAGCAACACATAAACAACGTGTGGAGGATGGCACAGTTTCAGGCTTCGAATCCCAATTAGCTTAGTTAACTGTGAAGTTTCAGCCACAAAATTAATAATACAATTAATTTGGGCATGTTAGAGGTAATCTAATTAAGAGTGGACCACAACACCACCTATTTTGTTTAGGCAAGGAACGGATAGTGTCCGTTCAAATGACTTTAATTCGAAACAGCACTTGCTGTTTGCCCTAAGTTTCTCCCAGAAATCTCCTCAGAAGACTTTATTTGGGAATGTCTTATCATCCATTCATGCCCCAATAGTTAGGATAATTAAATTCCATTTGATATGTGTTTTACATAGGAATGGCTGGCTGATGAGGGAAACGTGGTTTTAATTGTGGTTTGCCGAATGTCATGTGTTTCATATATAAGATGGCTAACTTGGAAATAAACAGATAAAGCAATCCAAGATTTATCTGATTGTAACATTACACAATCACCTAGTATTTTTGAGGGGAAAATGCCATGAACTGAGTTCAATAGTATATTAACTTGTTGTTACATATTTATGAGCACTCTGACTATATGTGTATTTATTATATACCTTAATGAATATATATATGACTAGCAATGAGCTAAAGGCTTATTGTTTATATCTATTATCACTTCACTGAGTGTTCTGATGTTAATTGCCCCTCTCTGAATACAGAATTCCTTAGCTGTTAGCACATACTGTACACACACATGTATACCTCCCTCTCCATATGCCTTCTCGGTGAAGCAATGTAGTCATAATAATTCTGACCTTTGTTTAGCAATTATTTAATCCAGGATGCTTTCATAGCTAACAGATGGTATTCTGGGTTGTAACCGGGTCACGTGGTACTAACAAAGACAACTGTTGGCTAAAACATGAAATCTGAGGTTTTTCCCAAATGTTTATTTTTTCTATCTCTAGATCACTGCCTTTTTTTATTTTATTTTTTTTTTTTTTGTTCCTATGACATGCCTTTTAACTTTGGATAAGATGCTCTCCCTTGCCCTAACTCTCCAGTTAGAGTCTCGGTCTGACCATAGTTTGCGTGTGAGACACTGGGCCAATGAGAAGAGCACAGGAAGAAAAACAAAAGGCAACAACACACACACACACACACACAAACCCAAAAACAAAACAAAACACAACAAAAACACAGCTTTTCTCCCCTATGGGATTCTCTACTAAATTCACAGGAAAGAGAGTAATTTTTTGTGTGGTCCATTTTTTTTTTTCTGCTTGTGAATTTGGGTGTGTCTCCTTTCTCAAAAGACATCACTTCTGTGTCTGTTCTACCCACCTGATGTAGAAAACATGATACTGCATTAACTCACAGGAAACATTTCTACATCTAACACAGGTCCAGATATTTCTTTGAATGTTTGCCTATGCTCAGAAGTCCACGGCCAGGAAAGTTGTCCAACCCTTCATCCCCCATGTCAGCCATGGTGTTGAAGGACCGCATTTTCCTTGACTCCTCTAATCCATTTATTTTCCTAGCAACTACATTTACCTCTGCAAATGACAGCCAGAAGCTAGTGTCCCCACCCAAAGTAGACGCTTACAATTACCCACCTTTCTCAAAATAGAACTCAGACTCTAGACCATGGAGACCCCTGTAACCTTCCCCTCCCAGATCTCGTTCCCTGTTCCCTTCCTCTCTACTCGCTTCACCTCCAGGTCCTCAAACAAGCCAACGTCTTTCTCACCCTAGTCAGACTCCGGTTGTGACTGGAGCATAGCTTGGTGTGTGACCATTCCCCTGCCTAAAACCTTCCTCTAGTTCCTTGCCTGGCTTTCTGATTTCTCTCTTCACTTCTCTCTGCAAATCTTATAAGCCCGCCAGGCCTTTCCCGACTGCTTTTCCTCTGTGATCTGCTGTCACTTTCTTTCAGACATTCAACCACGTGTACGCATACCAGCACGCCAGTCACAGGCACACACGTACAGATTCTGCAGCTGCCACCCCCAGTTCTGTTCAGTGATAATCACAGCTTGTTTTCTGAACTGCATGTACAACATGTGGTTTTGTTTGGGTTTGGGGTTTGCACGTGTGGTATCCATTTCCTTCACTTGGACATGAATTCCAAGGCACTGGGGACTTATTTGCTCTCTACAGTCGGACTGACAGCCCGTGGCCTACTGCCAGGCCTGACAAAACACGCCCTATGTGGAATGAGACTAGCTTTGTTTTACGTTACGTTTTCAACAGAACTCAAGTCATTTCTTTAAATAGAAAATAGAAATGAAGATTTTTGTGGCATTTTTTTTTAAGTCTTGGGGATACTTGAGCATTTAAATCTTGTTAATTCCTCCTCATAAAGGGATTACAATTATATTTAGGCTGAGACATCTATCTATAATTAGTTCAAGGCAAATAAGACCCCAGCCAAAGGCTATGTCTCAGGCCAAGAACTATACTTCAGGATAGAGTTGTTCAGAAATTGATGGCTGACCAGAGTAGATTAGAGGATGGTAGTAAGAGACACCAAGAGTGGCCCTATGCCTGCTAGTCAGTGCCAGGGCACTGCAGACTCAAGCAGAATCTCAAAAGGGATGTTCTCTTTCCTGCCTGGAAACTCTTTATCCATAGTCCCTTTTATACCTAAGCATTATGGGTACCTAGGCATTTCAAACTTAATTCTCTTGGAAAGTCATTTCTCTTCTGAAGAGAGCTCAGAGTACTTGATCCCCAGAGCAAGGACAGACTTTCACACTTCATGTATGATTTGAGGAAGATAGTTCCCCAGAGTCACTCAGACATTAGGTCATGGGTGCACAAACTATGGACCATAAGCCAGAGTTGGCCAGCTGCCTAACCTGGCCTCGTTTGATAAATATTTATTGCAGAACAGTCATGTTTATTCTTTTACATATCTGTCTTTGATGGTTTTCGCCTTCTGATGGCAGACTCTATGGCCTATAAAGCTAAATTGTTTACAACTCTTACATAATTGGGAAATATGTGTGCTCCCTGCATGGGAACATACACATGGGATTTTATTTAATAATGAAGTGTCCGGGTTGAGGAGATTGCTCAGTGGTTAGAAGCACTTGTTGCTCTTGTGGAGGATCTAGATTCAGTTCCCAGTCCTCACCCACAAGGTGCCTACATCCATCTGTAATTCTAGTTCCAAAGGACCTGACACCCTCTTCTGGCCTCTGCATTGCATGCACATAGTGGATAAATGTTGATGCAGGCACATGCTTGGGGAAAACAAAACAAAAAAAAAAAACAAAAACAAAAACAAATTTTGAGCGAAGCATGCAGTCATTAATAAGTGTGAATTTTAAAATAATACTCAAAATCCACCAGATTGCTATCAAGTTTTGCTTGTGCACAGCTCTCTCCAGGATCCTTTTGGCCTTTCCTCAAATAAATGCTTGAACCCTGCACAGAAAATTTACAGTTTGTCACCATGTTTAACCTGTTATCAACTTACCTCTTTACACTCTGCCTGTGTTGCTGTACTACGGTCCATTGTTATTGCCATTTGGAGAACACCTCCCCATGTCTTTAATACTTCAAAGGAATCATCACCACTCCTTCAGGAGAGGTGTTCTGGAACTGTATATATTCTTTATTGTTTTCAAATTTCTATTAGAGACAATTATATGGGACTCAAGCTCTGAAATCAACAGGGAAGCACAACTAATTTAAAACAATCTAAGTCTGAAAGAGAACACAAAGTATAGTTTCCATTTTCAGGCTCAAAGTGGATATTTATGACAGACACTTCAAAGTTGGGAATGAATAAATAATCTTTTTGCTTTGCAAACGTTTGTTTATAGATAATTTTCTCTTGTTCACAGGAGGATGTTAAAACTTTTAATATGATGCTACTTTAGTAGGTTTAAATTTTCTCTGTCATTGTGAAAAATACATTATTATATTGTGAAAAATACATTGTTAAATAGACAAGATTTCCTGATATAAATAATGTCTGTGTTTAAGTTATGAGCCAAGAAACACTCTCCTCTCTTTTCCCTGTTTAGAATATGTCATGTGATACCAACAGACAATAAGTTAGTGAACATTAATAAAATTAAATAATTTAAAATTAATTAATTTTTGTTATTAAGTTTTGGGAATAAATTTATTACATATTTTGGCTTTTGCTTAATGGGCAGTCATTTATTATTAGGTTACTGCCTAGGAAGATATGTATATGACACTCAAGGAAGATGGCCCAATCTCATTCAGGTTTTATGTAAGACCATTGGCAAGCAGTCACCAAAGGTCAAGCCCTGGCTTCAAATCCTTGCTTCCAGCCCTATAAGTCAATACAAGTTGCTTTATTGAAATTAGCAGTGCAAATGAGGATAGGCAATAGACACATGTGATAGAGCCCAGGAATATATAATCAACTATGGTTTGCTCATTTGTTGTCAAAGCTGCCAGGATGACTCAGTGGAGGAAAGGAGCCCTTTCTAACACACGACAGTGGAAGATAGGGTGTGCTCGCGGATAAAAACAGATACCAGCTCTCTACTTTTAGCGCTCAAAAATAGCTCACAGAGCTACTCCCAAGAGCCAAAACTAGAAATTTCCTGGAAGGAAGCACAGGGAAATATTTTTGAGTTGTTGATATTTGCAAAAACTTCATACACAAAAACAGAACTGAAAGGATGGAAATGTGACCATATAATAAATGATACTTCTACATTAGAGACTATTGCTCTTCGAAATTAAGAGAACTAAAAGACTAGCGGCAGAGTGGAAAGTTATTACTTGAGATTCATATCTAGGAAGAATCTGTTGTGTATATCTGTATGTGAACATACTACAATCTAAGTTTTAAAAAGAACAAATCTTTGCGTAGATTGCTAAAGTATCTGGTCAATAGAACACAGGAAACACTACAGAATGTTCCTGGTTGTTTGGCCTCGGCAAGCTGCCAACAGATGGGGTTGGAGAAATGACTATTCTTGCAGAGTATCTGTGTTCAATGGCTTACAACTATATGTAACTCCAGTCTCATGATCCAACAATCTCTTTTGGCTTCTTTGGACACATAGTATACAGGCATACATGCAGGAAAAACACCTTTTCACAAAAAAATAAATAAGAAATTTTTCTTGTACAATTTTCTTTCTTTGAGACAGGGATTCTCTTTGTAAGAGCTCTGTTTGCTCTGGAACTCACTCTGTAGACCAGGTTTGCCTCGAACCCACATATATCCTCCTGCTTCTGCCTCCTGCATGCTGGGATTCAAGGAGTGCTCCGTAGAGTTTCTCTACAAAGCCCTGGCTTCCCTGGAACCCACTCTGCAGACCAGGCTCTGACCTCAAATTCAGAGATTGCCTGCCTCTGCCTCCCAAGGGCTGGGATTAAAGGCGTACGCCACCACTGCCCAGTAATTTTTATAAAAGAATAATGCGAACAGAAGCCACAGAGTTACTAGACATACACACTGTAATGCCTAAAGCTAAAATGATGTCATTCTGAGTGTTAATAAGAATGTGGGGAATCTGAAATGTTACAGTCACTCCAAAGACTTGTAGGCACTTAGCAATATGCACAGGTTATGTATGGTATAAAAATGAAATTCCATATTCACAAAAAGCCACATGCAGATAGATATCTGTGGTAGCTTTACTCATAATAATGAAAATTGGAAACATATTCACACAGCAGCAGGCGCAAATATGAAAAGTTACAGCATATTCTTACGTAGAAGGTTGACTCAATACAGACCCACTCCCAAGACAGGTGAGTTCTCTCAAAACACATGATGCTGAAAATGTCAGGTACAAAAGAGTATGTGCTAAATTATTCCATACATGTGACAGGCTAGGGTGGGCAGTGCTGATATCTGTAGTGACAGAGCTTGGTGTGAAGGTGAGTACATATAGAAGCGACCTAAAAGGTGAATACTCATGTCAACTCCTTTGGTGACATCTGTCCAACTTATCAGTAAGGCTACCCAAGAAGTGTGTATCTAGTGTGTGGTCTGTGGATCATTAAAGATAAAGATATTTAAACGGGCAAAGGTGTGAACAGACAATTAAAAAGAAACCGACAAAGAAGTGCTCCACTTGATTGGTCAATGGCAAATTCAAATTGTTTCTATGCAAAGATACCATTTTCATACTCGATTAAAGGTAACCATTCACCTTGAACCTACTAATTTTATTCCTAGATTTAAGCCAAAGATAAAAATAAAGACATAACTGCCAGAAAGCTTGTGCATATGTTTAGAGTCCACAGGGGAGGGGGAATCAGGGAGCATTTGTCTTTCTGTGCCTGGCTTCTTTCACTTAGCCTAGTGTCCTCATGTTCTCCCTACTACCACAAGCAGGGATTTCTTTCATTTTAAAACTGCACATGTAGACCATATATGTAGACCATATACAACACTCTACGTACGTACTGTGGTTTCTTTGTCCGTTCATCACTGATGGACTTTTAGGTGTCCTATCTTGGCTCTAGAATGATGCTTCAGTACACATAAGGTACAACACACTGATTTCATTTCCTGCGGCCATCTATCAAAAATGAGATTGCCGGATCATAGGGAAGTTTTATTTTTATTTTCACGGGCATATCCGTACACTTTCCCACAACAGTGGTTTGAATTTACGTTCTCACAAACAGTGTGTCCCTAAGCGTTCCCTTTCTACCACATCTTCGCCAGAACTTCTTTTTTAAAAATCATTCTGACTTGACATTCTAATACATGAGAGGTGACTTTGACTTATATTTCCTTGATGATTAGGGATGTTTAGCATTTTTTCCCTTAAACCCGTGAGTCATTTGAGTAGAGTGGTAATTACCAGCAGCTGGAGCCTGGGAGTAAAGGAAAGATAACAGGTAAAGGATCCAGATTGCTGAATTTAATTGTTGGACACCTAATCTAAACCACACTGATGGAAGACGATGTTTCAGTCTATCTCCGAAAGGCACCAAGATAGAGAATCGCAAGCATTCCTTCTACCAAAAGAGGACAATGCAAACAAGACCACTGTCAGAAGTAATGAACACTGGTGATGGACACTTTAATTCTGTCAGATCTGGCAATCGCTTCCCGCGGCACACTCTATGAAAACACCTCGTGATAGTCCCTAAATGCATGGATATTTTGTCAGATGAATCTCAGTGACGCTGGAAGACTTAAAGAGTGAAACTGGAGCAAAGAGGAGACATGTACAGGGGTGTTTACAGCTGCTTGGTTACAGCAGGTCCAAACCGGAGAGAAACCAAACACCAGCTGGTAGATTAGCTAAACAAACGTGCAACGAGCATAGCGTTCTGCTCGCCCATCAAAGAGCCGACCAGCCGCACACAGAGCCGCACAGAACATCCCAGAAACATCCCCCACCTTCAGAGGAGGCAGAAGCTGGAGCACGCATTGCATGATGACAGATGACTACAGACATACAGAGTTCATGGGGGTTTATCACTCTCTGGTGACAGAAGCCAGCACCATGGAGGGAAGGCAGGCTGGAAGGACATAAGGACAGTTTCTGTCACGATGAAAATGCCCCTGCCTTGGTTTGAGAGGATTTCTGTGTGACTGTATTCTATTAAATTAGTTGATTTTAGGAATTTAAAATTTAGACCTCAGTTTGTTTATAGTTTACTCAGTTGATTTTTTTGAAAAAAATCTAATTCATCTGAGTAACTGAACCCTTTATCACTGTTTTTTTTTTTATTGTGGATAAGCTGGTCAACAAACTTAATACTGCATTAGTGCTACAAGCATACTTTACTTTGAATAAAATTATTAGACTGTGTTTTTAACTGAAATTTGGTTATCTTTTAATCATTTCAGCATTTAATAATAATAAGTAAATAATAATAAATAAAATAATATTTTTGAGAAATATCGTTCTTGTAAGGACTAATTTCTACTTTAATTTCTCTTCTTTCATAAAGAAATATTTCCTGTACACTGGAAAAGATGCTGTGGAGGAAATCAAGGTAAAAGTAAGACTTCAGACTGAGGTGCTCTGAGACAAGAGAGCTGTATTTGAACAGGCTTACCTTGTAGCACCTGTCCCCCTCTCAATGTCTGGCCCTTACTGTGGCATTCCAACTGCCTCTGAGGATCCAGGGAGGATGGTGTTTGAGCTGGGAATGCCAGGACTCACATATCTCTTGTGGGACTGAGAGTTAGAAGGCACCGTTGCTGCATAAAAGGCACCGTTGCTGCATAAAAGGCACCCGACTTCCGTTGCCTGGATATATCCTGGCAACCTGTCAACAGAAGGGACAGGACAGGCTCTCTAGCAACTGCTCAGTGGACTCCAAAACAAGAGGTGAAGTAAGCAGGAGTAGACTGGGCCTTCACTTTCTCTGGGAACTAGACCAAGGTACTGAGCACCAGGAAGCCGAGGGAGAGGAGCTAGCCACAGGTTCTCATGCGGAAGTACAACTTATTCTTTGTCAAAGTAAAGGTTCCCAGCATTTGCTTGTTACACTACTGATCCTTTTATCTAGACATTAGAAAGGGTTTTTATATAAAATAGCCCCCATTCACCAAACACAATATTCTGTCTGTTTTTCAAAAGGAGTTCTCTGCCTTGATGTCGCAGAAGTTATACCTAATTTATTTTTCTAATATGTTCTAAAGTATATTCTAAATCACATTAAAAACTAAGTTTAACTTTTTTTTAAGGCAGGGTTTCTCTGTGTAGCCCTGGCTGTCCTGGAACTGGCTCTGAGGACCAGGCTGGCTTCAAACTCAGAGATCGGCCTGCCTCTGCCTCCTGAGTGCTAGGGTCAAAGGCATGTGCCTTCTCAGCTCAGTTTCAACATTTAAAAATATATACGAAGTAATGATCTAAAATGTGTTTTCATGTATAAAAGAACTTAGAGATATTAAGGTAACTGCAGTACCATTCTATACTGGAATGTTCTTCATGCATAAAACTTGAGAGTCGAAAGAGCTTATAATTATGGGAAAGTACACCTCTATTCCTAGGGGGACAATCTGCTAACATCAGAAGAGAAACTCAATACACTCTGCACATGCATACTGTGTGTGTGTGTGTGTGTGCAAGCAGGTGTATGCATGTACATGTTTAAGACACACCAAGGTGTTTATCCTTATTACCCATTTTGGTAAAATAAAGGGATATATTACTAATGTTTCCTAGGGCTAGGAAGGAGGAAATAAACATACTGTTATTTTGCCTTGAAGACAACTGGAGTATGTATGTGTCTTATTTTGCTTTTAGTTACTAGGATAAAATTCTGACCCAAGCTAATTTGGGGGGAAAGGGGCTACGGCCCATTATCAAGGGAAACAGGGGCATAAATTCAAGGAAGGAACCTGGCGGTGGAACGGAAATAGAGACAGTGGAGGAAAGCTGCTTGCCACCTGGAATAGTTTCATGTAAGCCAAGCCCACCAGCCCAAAGATGGTACTGCCCACAGAGGACTGTGCCCTCTACTTCAGTCACCAGTTGTGAAAAGCCTCACAGGCATGGGCTCAGGTCAGTCTGCTGGAGGCAAAGCTTCCATTGAGGTTCCCTCTTCCCGGGTGTGTCAGACTGACAGGACTAACCGGAGGAGTTAGTAATCTGTGGGACTGTTCATTCTCTGGGGATCATTGCAAACTCCACACCTAAGGATCCCATTGGACCATAATAATTTGTGCTAATGCTGTGGAAATGAATAGCGACATCCTCCACAGACATTTAAGGATGTTATCAGCACCGAGTGTTTCTAATTTGGATACATTTCTTGTAGTCACCTAGATGCTCAGGCCTAATGTGACGTAAGAGCGGCTAAGATGTCAGTGACTCACGGCGGAGACAAGGAGACACAGCCTTACATTTGCCTTTTAATTAGTTCACAGGTCTCTAGTTACGTTTCTCACATTACACAACGTGCCTATGTCGGCCCTGTTGGGATCTAAATGCTGTCTCTCGGTGCCTTTACAAATACTGAGTTCCATGACTGTCGTCTGTTTGGCCCAGATGACAGAATGGCAAGAAATATGAGGTTAGGGCACCAGGACACACCACAAGAGATGCATTTCCAAGCTAAAATAGCACCAATTCTGCATCTGGACAGGACAGGCTACTCTCAGGGAACTGGGAATGACAGGCTGGAGTAGCTAGCTGTTAGCTGGGTGCTGAGGGTCCACCCTTTCCCTCTCTTTCTTCAGGGTGTGGTTACCAAGTTGCCAGCTGTGCATGTACGTGTGCTTGTGCGTGTGTGTGTGTGTGTGTGTGTGGTGTGTTCTTGAAGCTGATTTTGAACATGGCTAGAGGCGCCTTTGTTTTCACCAGCGTTCTGGACTCATTTGAAATTCTTGGGCTTGCCATTTCTGCCCAAATTGAACGTCGTGGTACTTAAGATTATTTCATCTTGGCAAAGCAAGCCTTTCTAGGTTATCCCCCCTCCCTGCTCCTCTCTCTTTCGCTTGGACTTTTTTTTAAAGGGGCCGAGCTGCCTGTGTGTCTGGGAGGAGGGGAGGGGTAGCGAGCTTAGAGACAGCTTGGACAGCAAGCAGCTCTTAGAATACACAACTTTTTGATTATTTAAGTGTAACTGAGGCAGAAACATATGGATTCTATTTCACATAACTCAGAGACAGTTCTTAAGAAGAAAAAAAAGCAAGGGAGAATGTGCTCGCAGGATGTGTTCTGTTTGGGTGAACCCGAGACATCTGAAGAATACTTGGAGGCTGATGAACCTGAAATATTTACGCGTCCCTATTTATATCACTGGGGGGGGGGGAAGCCTGTGATTTACAGTGATGGCTAAACTGCTCACACGTGTTGAGTGGAAAACCAGAGAGCGACTGCTTCAACATAAACCTGCTGCTTCTGCCCCAGCCCCAAACATTCCACCCAAGGTCTGTTCAGCACCAGTGAAGAAAGCTGGGCTGCCTTGCTGTTGCTCCACGCAGCCTCACACAAATGCCCAGCTAGTCACCACAGACTGCGATGCCTGAGCAACGTGGGGGTGATGCTGCGTCCACCCATACCCATATCTGACCCGTGGCAAATACCCTGCTGCAAGGAATTCTGGCTCATTTCCCTCTCATAAACCACAGCTGGTGTGCCTTCCCAAACCTTTTTCATTAAAAGAATAAATCAAGATGATTTTTATAGTGCGGGAGAAATGCTTCCTTCTCTTCATTGGTATTTTTGACAATCATCATGTATCCTTAATGATGAAAGCTTGAATTTTACCCCCCAAAGCTATTGATAACTCTCTTACGTGTTTTTTTAAAATTGGCAGGGGCTATATTCTGCCTGTAAGGATTCACCCTGCTCCGTCTCCCCTCCGTGGTTGTAGTAAGATGTAAAGAGAATGTTTCTGAGGTCTGGTGAAATAGTTCTGCTGGGTGTTTCGCTCTAGGCCAAGAAGTTATGTTCTTCCTATCCCCCATCTTTCTCCCCCTCCTTCCTCTTTCCTCCTTTCCCTCCCCCTCTCCTCCTCCCTCACCCTTACCCTCTTCCTTCTCCTCCCTCTTTCTCCTCTTCTGAGATATGGTCTTGCTATGCAGCCCAGAATGGCCTTGAATTCAGTTTGTAGCCTAGGCTGGCCTCCAAGTCATAAACAGTGAGTGCCAGGCACCCCACACCCATTATCTCAAAAATTCTATAACAACTCACAAGGTCTGGCGGCAGTATACTTTGTTGATAGATAAAGACACTGGAGCTCCAGGGGCTTTGAGGAACTTGTCACTGACTGTGAGGTTAATTCAAAGGGAATCTCCGGTGACAAGCTTTTCTCCTACCAAATGGTTTATCGTCCACTTTGCCTTTTGGAAGGCCTTGCTGTCAGGCTGCAAGTCTGAGTTATAAAGAAAAAATGTTTTTAAAAGAACCAACACACACACACATACACACACATCTTTTGTCACAAAATAGCCTTTGCATAGAATTTGACAAACTACACTGAATTTGAAATATCTAAACTTAAAGCATTGCAAATAAACGTCCTATGATAGGTTAAAAAAGGGAAAAGATCCACTTTAAATATAAACTTCTAGCAGAAAAAAAATGCATTTATCTGGTCTTATACCGCAGCCTGCGAGTCCTTGCCGTAGAGCAGAGCTTTGCACTGCACTTTTGATATCAGTCCCACGTTTGCAGAGAATCCTCCTAATCCTATTTTAGTGTTACAGATTTGCCTCTTTCCCGCTTATGTCCTGTGACCCTTTCATGGACCACAAGCTGATGAAATAGCATTGCCTCCCACAGAGACAGTTTTTGCTGCTCCTGTGGGGAATGCGTGCCTGATGACACACAGGCAAAGACCAGATGGTGATGACCTTGTGCTTCAGGTGACTACGGAAAAGTGATCAAGAGATCACAAAAACTCTGCTAGCCCTTTCACAATTCCCGGAGTGGTACAGAACATTTTCCTTTATCTGTGTTCAAGAGAAAAGTAGACTTATTTGAAAAGGAGTAAATGTACTATGTTTTCTATACTTTTGTGCAGAATCCTACAGAGATGAACTCAAGTCAAAAAGGACATCTGAGGCTGGGCGGTGGTGGCGCACGCCTTTAATCCCAGCACTCGGGAGGCAGAGGCAGGCGGATCTCTATGAGTTCGAGGCCAGCCTGGTCTAGTTCCAGCCAGTTTCCAGGACATGAACCAAAAGCTACAGAGAAACCCTGTCTCGGAAAACCATAAAAAAAAGGACATCTAAATAATACCTAGTCTATGTATTCTGCTGTCTTTGGTTAAAAGAAATTATTGCTTTGGTTTTTTTAAATCAATGAGACATATAAACAGGTACCTTTAAGTTGATCCAAGTCAAGTCTGAACAACAACAAAAACTATTGGAGAATATTGAGTATTCAACTATCTTGCTTTTTGTTTGATATAATAAAAACTTTGCTAAGACAGACAGAAAGATTGGTTTGTTTTTCCTTTCTTTTCAAAGATTCATCACTTTAATAAGAGTATTTGATTATTGTTTAAGAGTCTGTTTTTTGTTTTTTTTTCTGTTTTTGTTGTTGTTGTTGTTTTTTAGAGTGTGTGCTGCCGGAGGTCCACCTTCAACCAGGAGCTCTATTCTGAAGTCTGTGGTGTGGCTAGAAACCACGTGGATGCCCCTCAGACCCTAAAGAACAAATACGCAACTTTGGCAGTGTTATTGATGACTACAGATACACAGTTAAGAAAGGGGGACATGGAAGATTTCTGTGACAACCCCTACCTCCACCCAACCCTCCCCCAGAATAATAGCCTAAACAGAAAGCCATAGAAGAGAACTCTTAAAAACTGTGATGTGATGCTGAAATGTGGCTCACCACAATAGATGACTTCCAGCAAGGGTGTAGGAGGGGGAAGGACTTGGTTTTATTGGGGAGGGGGAAGGCAGGCCACTGGGAGTTCAGCCATGATGCAATGAGTATATAGATATCACAAATTGAAATTTTTTCCTTGTTGTTGCAAGGGAGGTCATGGGGCTGTGCAAAGAAGGACTGAGAAGCAAATGTGAATAAAAATATTACGTTGAAAAAAGTTTTGATTTTATTTAGT
Organism: Alexandromys fortis; assembly: GCF_014885135.2. Taxonomy (NCBI): domain Eukaryota; kingdom Metazoa; phylum Chordata; class Mammalia; order Rodentia; family Cricetidae; genus Alexandromys; species Alexandromys fortis. The sequence goes on from NW_026067946.1 coordinate 3,276,230, forward strand.
TATTTCACACTTTCTCATATATATGTTATTTATCATATATACACATATAACTTTGCTTATATTACTCCATTACCTTCTTTTAGCCCCTACCCGTCACTGAACTCGTCACTTCCACGTGTCTGTTTCTGAGTCTGTGACCAACTGCATTTAGTTATACTTGCTCACATGGACATGGTGGATTACTCACTCAAGCAAGGGAAATTGACCACTAACCCCTGGCTACACCCCTCAGGAATGATTTCTCCTCTCCCAACATCTGTTGAGTGCCTATACTTCCCCAGAAAAGGATACAGTCTCATGAGCCCCTCCCATCTGTGACTGAATGTTGATGGACTCAGTCTTGGGCAGGTAACTTCTGTGGGTTCTCGGGTGTGACAGTCAGGTCCCATCTACAAGAAAGCATTTCATGGCACTCCACCCATCCCCCAGCTCTTAGGCTTTGTCTGCCCCCTCTTCTGTGGCATTCCCTGATCGTTGGAAAGGGTGATATAGTTGTTCTGTTTAGTGCTGAACATTCAACAGTCACTGAATCTCAGCATTTTGACCAGTTATCCATTGTAAGATGTAGAAAACTCAAGCTGACCCTGAGTTGTAAGCGTCCTTCCTTCTGCCTAGCTTTCACAATGCCTAAGGGTGCTAAGCAGGCTACGGAACAAATTGCCAGCCACTGCAGACACAAACTGCTCAGGCTCTGTTGAGGACAGCAATAGTCTATGGGTATAGTCACAAACATTTAGAAATATTTTGATGTTATGTGCATTTAGCAAAACAACAGTGGTAACTTCCCCTCTAGCATCTATAAACTCTGTCGCCAAGGGCTTTTGATCAAGCTTCCCATACACACCATGAATTCCCTCCTATCGAAAGGACCTCAGATCTAGTAAGAGTGTGTGTGGTTACTTCCATAATAGTCATGACATTATTTCACCAGGGCATATCTTGCCTGTTGGTTGGTGAAGTAGCTCAAAGATTGATGATGTTTCTCCTCTACAGGTCCAAATAGTACATTTAGACACAGTGAAATCTAGCCAGCAGGAAGGAAGCTTACGGCTCAATTCCAGCTTGATGTTTCTAAGTCAAGGAACAACTATTCTAGGTTTTCAGTGTTTGCTTTGAGTCTGAGCAGTCCTGGTTTTCCTGATAATTATCTGCTCAGCTCACCCAGCTCTTCTCCAACTGCCTTAAATCACAACCAAGCACAAGCCTTGTACAAAATGGGTGCTTATATTTGCTCCCTCAACCAAATGCACACTTTCTAGTACCATTTTTAAGGTGCTAATAACGAGTTGAAGATGAGAAGAGATATAAAATGTTAACATTGGGTTGGTACTCAAATTTCCCATGGGTATAATATTGACTTTCTGAAATAAGTTACCTCTCTTCAGACATTTGGCATGTCTGAGTCATTATGACTTATAAACAAGGAAGGTTCAATATATACTTATTCATGAGTTTATTTCCCAAAGATTTTACAGCTGGTTTATATCGGTGCTCATAGCTGATGACAATGTAATATCTTGACTTTTCATTGGTATATTATGGACATTTAATATGGACATTTGTGTTTCTTCTGTTTTTTCTTTTTTTGTGAAGTAAAGTGGCAAGAAGGGGACAGTGTAGAACAGGGGTTCAATCTGTAACTGACTGACCATCAGTTGAGAGAGCTCACTCCCTGTAGGCCAGCGAGACATTTCCGTGTCTTCATTGTGCAGTGGGTTAGTTATTAAAACATTCCATCTTGTCTTTATTTTCCCTTCATTCTCCGAGAAAGAATATATCATCTCTCTGGCATTTTATTTTCGACATTGATCCCCTTCTCTGGAGCACTTTCAGTTTCTCTTACTCTGCAGCTGCCTCATCTTTACCGGATTCAGGTGTCTTCTCTTGAGAATAAATCTTCACCGGAGCAGGATCTCTGCTTTCAGTGACAATGCTAGTGTTTTAAGCACTGACTTTTAAATGGTTTTGTGCATCCATCGTCAATCATTTAATATATTAAAGGTTTTCGGCTGTTTCTGGGATTATGGCTTTTTAATGCTCACACAACATAATACTTTATTTTGAATTTCAGAGATATTTGCTGTGCTGTATTACTTATGAAACTTTTTATTATTAAACAAAGCCTCTGTAATGAATACAGTCTCCCACTGCCTTCTTAAGAAAAATTGGTCTGAGCCCCTGTGTCTCAGTCTTCTTGTATTTTCCGTTTTTATCCATCGTACAGTTTTTATTCCTTTCTTATACTGAAGCGTTCTCTCAAAACCTCACCAGTGATCTCCAGTCACTCCACTTGTGAGTTTTTCCTACCCTGCCCCACAACAAGTTTAAGACTCTTCATAGTATCACCACCCCTTTATCAATTAAAAAAAATGTTCTTTCCACTCCAGTGTATGGGGCTGGGATGAGTCAAAATTCCTCAGGTTCAACTCAAGACCGAGAAGTAAGGAATCTAAACCCAGCTGGCAGTCATAGTTCCTGAAGTCATCATTTAAGGGTGGTGAGGAGAAAGTGTCAATACGTTTGTAGGTCTTGCACCAAGCAGTATGTGACTAGGATCTCCCTTGGTCTGTGGTTTTCTGTCTCTCTCCACTTCCTGGTTTCCTAAATGTCTGTGATAAGATGCCAAAAAGGTTTTGGTAACCACAGAGGAAAGTTTTACAAAAGGAATGGCATATATTAGCAAGGGTAGGAATGTCTGCTGTATAGGTACCACGCTGGACACTCACACCTCAAGTTGACTCTTATGATGGGCCTGTACTGTGTCCCCTGACTCTAGCCAGCTATCTAATGCAGCCAGATGGAGCAGCATGAGGCTTAAAGGGATGAAGATGGCAGATAAAGCCAATGCTTTCCCAACACCCTCCCTAGCCAAAGTGAAGTTTTATAGGAAAATCATCTTTAATCAGTTATGTTCAAGCGGTGGTAATTCCTCTACCTCTGGGGCTGGCAATGTCGAGACCTAGAGATATCTTGTATTGTTACATATCACACAGGGGGTGTTGCTCATGGCTAGGGAGCAGAGATGCTGGCAAACATCTTTACAAATGCACTTCAAATGAACAAAATTTTGATTTATCTGGTGTAAAACGGCCATAGTGCCAATGTTGAGCTGTGTGCTCTGTACCGTCTGTCTGTGAAGTGGGGTTTAACAAGAATAGTTTGTTTATAAAATACAGTGAGCCAACAGATTCTTTCTCAGCACAGAGCACGTTCCTAAGAACTTCCATTACATATGAAGCAGCAGGCACAGAGGGTCTACACAGCTCACTCTTATTTCTATCTCCTTCACGAGGACGCCTTTGACATACGACTGCTGGTCCAGCCAGGCCCATTTCCTGGCCCATATTCTTTTTAGCATCATCTGCCTTGAGCGTATGAGCTACCGACATTCATCGGAGGTGAGAGAAGGTGTGACTGAGAGTAAAATCCCTTTGCCACACACAGGTCAGTTAGAGAAAACCCAGGGCAAGAAATAGAAGCCAGTTGTTCCCGTGGCAACAGTAATGGGATTACTAGAGTGGACAGCAGTGAAGGGAGGAGTTGTCTAATGTGTAAGTAACTTAGACTCTGAGATGTGAGACAAAAGCCAGAACAGAGGGATAATAAGACCATCTGGGTCCTTTAAGAACAACACCCAAGTGGGCCAGCATCTCCTTGAAGCAAAGCATAGTAAGGACCTTCCATGGTGATTGTGTTAGCCCGGTGAGTTTAGTCTTCATCAGATTCTGTCCTATCATGTGCTCTTTTTAATATTCCCTCCAGACCTTTCGTAACCCATCGCCCCTGTCTTCTACAGCCTCTAACCTACCAGACTTCTCCTCTTCCCCCAGTGCTCCTTTTTCTAACATCCTCCCATCAAAAAATGAGGGAATTTTAACTTTTTAACTAGAGAGGCATAACTGATGTTTTCTGTTGTTATCAATAGTGCATTATCTTTCTCTAACACTAGATTTCACTAGAAAGATGTATTTTTTTATAATTACAGAGTTACTATTTTGAGAAATATTAGCTGTTTTGCATTTTCTCCACCTTATTTTAGAGAAAAGACAATTAAAATCTAGAGAAAGAAAATTTTCCTCCCTGTTGAAAGGACAACCCACAAAATGTATTTTTTGTCCTCTCTTTTGATATTTATTTTCTGGAATGGATTATCTATCTATATCTGTATACTCAGCCACCATTAATAAATTTTAAAATAAAAACTATAAGCACTCAATTCCAGCAGTAACTTCTATTACAAGTTCCTATATAGCATTCTCAAAAAACCATGAAATTATGGGCAAATATTCATGTATAATGATTGCCCCATATCCTGCAGACCAGTAGCCCACCCAGTCCCCTTGTGGCCACCCCAGCTTCTATTGCTCAAGACCAGACATGACAAACCCATGACACACTTGTGCTGTGGAAGGAACATTTGGTGACTCAGAGAGACACAAATTGTTCCATGGACCTTTCATCCTCATTACCAGGTACCTGTGCCAGCATGCAGTGGTGACAATTCTGATTTAGCACTGGACTGAGTGGATATAATGAGAATTTTAAATTCAGACACCGAGAAAAAGAAAAGAAACCATATTGAATTAATGTTTATAGTTTCTTAATCAAGCATGCTGCCTGCTTTTCAACGAAACTCTCCAGGTAGTGCCTAAGAGGAAAGGGTGGCCAAAGACTCTCATTGTTTCTACTCTTTACATTAGGCTGAGCCCAATCCGAGTTGTAGGTATGAAACGCAAATTGGCTCATTGTGGCTTCGCCATTTACAAGGACGGGTATTCAAACAAATCAGGGATACATTTCTCTTGGCTTTCAGAGAGGCCGTTAAATAGTGACTCTAGCCCTCCTAAGGTTTTGTCTGGGTTGCCTGTAAGTGGGCAATTTTCGCAAGTTTGCCTTGGCACCCATGGCATGCGCTTTTATTGAAAATCACAGTTGTTTATGGGCACCAGAGTTTGCCAAAGGATCTCAGCAGGGGCCTCCCAGCCAGTTCCCTGAGAGCTATGTGCACCCAAAACATGACTAGCGGGGTAAAGAGCATCCTGTCCCCTGGTGTGGGGTTCTCCTGCCACCCGCCACTCTATCACATGTTCATCTTAGGAGCACACGTTGTGTATGTGAGCAGAATTTCTGAGGTCAAACGTGTTTCAATATTGAAGGGTCTTATGATTTTTTTTCTCTGTAAACATGACAGTGTCTTGGGTCTCCCATCTAGTCAGGAAGGCAACAGCTGGTGTCATGCCACATTGGTAAGGCTACAATGAGGTAGGTTTATTGACAACACATATTTTCCAGAGACAAAACAAAATGGAACCCAAGAATGATTTTCAAAATGCCCTTGAGTAGCCTGTAGGACTGGTTACTAGGTGTGCTCTAAGTAAACCTGTAGATGTGATTGAAGGTCATCAGGTCATCTAAATGGACTTAAGTTGGGATTTAGAAGCACATTGGCCAAAGATTAGGTTATGCTTTTTCCCTTGCTTTATTATTTTCACCCCATTTGCCATTATGTTTTATTACTTTATATGATTGGAAAACTTGTCACAATTTTACTTTATGAAACCCTTAAGACATGGTTTATTAATGGCTGAACTGTGAAACACTGCAATTCTCATTTAAAAAGTTAGTCTAAGCTCCCCTGGGGCAGTTCTTCATATTTTAAAGCAAGCTTCTTACTAAACATTTGTCATAAATCCTTAGAACTAATGCATGACAAAAGGAAAAAAAATGTACATGAGAATAAATTTTATTAGCCATTCCGGTAGAGAGAAAAAAAAAGATCTCATACCAAACAAAAACTACAAAGAAACCTGTTATTTTGCAATCTTCACCTTCTGTTGAATTCTGCCAGTATCAACGTTTGTGCTTTGAATTCCCCCAGGTCAGACGGCGCTCTTAAACCTCAAGATTATAAAAACGAGGAACCTTCCCAAAACCACAAGGGTAAAGTCTCAACCTTCTTTTGAAAATATTGCTTCTGAAGCCGGGTTTCATTCCCTGGGCACCAAGAAAGCCACAGAGTCACAGCAGGCAAGAGTCAAGTGCAGGGAGCATGACGTGTGATACCACTCTGTTCATGGAAAAATACCACATCAGACTCTGGAAACAACTTGCCCAACAGCCTCTCCATCTTGTGTTTCCACTAAAGAGGCCAAGAAAGATTACTTTGCCATCTTCTCTTTCACTCTAGGACAGGCCTGTGTCCGGTATTTAACTAAAGTCCACAGGAAAACATAAATATTGTGGAACATTCAAATTTTACTGGGTCGAGGGACCACCTGGGAATTTTATTAAGATGCAAAATAGGAATAGCCAATTGGGGTCAGTTCTGGAACATAGCATTTTGGTAAAGTTACAGGTGGTAGTGGATTCTGAGATCTGGGAGATCACAGCTTGAGTAATAAAGTATTAAGGCTCCCGGCAATCATCTTCCTTCTCAAGTTGTACAAAAGCATAGAGGATAAAACTGCTTCTCATCCTTCCCTCCAGCTTCTTGCTTTGCAATAGGATCGAAGAAGGATGTGAGCGCGGGACTGTGTCAACGTGTTAGGCATGGTGGAAGCGGGAGCATTGAAAACATCAGAGAACAGAAGGTATCTAGGTCTTTGAAGATGCTATCACGTCACTGAAGTCAAAATCCTTGGACCTCTGATTTCTAGACTTCTTTTGTTTTTAATGGAATCACTTTATTCTAATTCTTGTTTGAATAAAATATTTAATATTATTATTGTTTAATTGTCAATTGTCACATTACCAACAATTCTGTTCTATTCCAAGAACTAAGCAGAGCCAATCAAAACTAAGCTTATAAATGGTCAACCAGATAGCAAATGTCATGGACATCTCCCAAAGGGCCAGAGGAATGACAAGTCTGTGTCTGTGGACTTCACAGGATCTGAAAACAGTTGTGCTTCTAAAAAAAAAAGTCTTAAGTGCATAACTATCTGTTATTTAATATTAGCACAAAATTGCAGAAAAGAAGAATGATTTTGTAGAGTTTTTTTCTATTTTCTTATTCTCCTTAAGCTATTCTGAGATATGAAAGAACAAGTGATTTTCCATGGAGGAATGTATAAAATTAGTCAGTGAAATTTATTGACATCCAAAGGTGTCTTTTGATATTTTTCTATTGAAGACATGGGTTACAGAACTGCAAATTCTGTGACACAAGTAAGCTAATATGCATTTTAAGTATAACACTTGTTTATTTTAAGTATAACACTTGTTTATTCTAACAAATACTAGGGAATACAACTTTATCAGCAACACATTTAAAATCTTTTTTACATTATCCTGAATGCATTTTACTCACAAGGAATAAATATATACTTCTGTCTAAATTGTTGGTAGTTTTAGTTCACCATCTCAATTTTCTCAGCTTCATGAATTAGGTTACGGCTTCATTTTCTGAAAAATCAACTAACAGTAGCTCCAGTTAGAAATATAACTAAACTCAGTTAGTAGTCGGAGGGTAAACAGTTCAGGAACAAGTACGAGATACCTGAGTTTTATATCTTGCACCTTATTGCCACACAATCATGTGGTTTCCTCCTCATGGTCATGGATACTCAAGTTCCCACTATTCTGTTATGAGCATCTATAGAGAAAAACAAAAAAATGAGGATAGAAATGAAGAATGCATTAAGGACGCATGAGTCCATCAAATTTACTAGTCAGGCTGCCTCTAGGAGATTACACAATCAGGATTTTAAATAAAATAATTATTTTTTTAGCAACAACTGCAGGTGTGTAGTTATCCTGGCATGTAATTCCTCCTCTTTCTATCGATGGTAATTCCCCAATAGAATGTACCTTCATAAAGAAATTCTATGCCACATTATAATTCTTTTCTCTTATTTTAACTCATTCTGGCTCTGATTTAGTTTAGTATCTTCTCACATTCTGGTCCATAGGATTCTGATTGCTCAAACGTTACTAATAATAACCCTAGTAATAATAATAAAGCCTCAAGAACTTTTTCTAGTATTTTGTAGAGAAGTACCCAGCAAGTTGCCTGACCAATGATCACTCTGAGAGATGCACCTAGCAAAATCTTATTCTGAGACCATTCATTTTCTGTGTGCAAGAGGCTCGAAGAGACATTTTGTAGGAAAATGATCTGACGGGAAGAAAAAGCCTTCTGGCCATGTGGGTTTATTGTGCTCTCTGAGGATCAAGACAAAGTACAGATTATTGATCATAGGCCCATTTCTGTCAGTCACTCTGACCTAGCCACCATGAGCTCATATTTGAACTCAGTGGAGAGCGGGAGTAGAATAAACGTAAAATGAATTAAAACCAAACAAAGGGGTCTGTGAAATCACACACCGCTATATCTATGCTAAATTCTTCCATGGTGATATAAACAGATATTTTTACTAAAGGTGACAGTATAACTTCTGGTCCTTGGTGTGTGAGATTGCTATTTTGCCTCGGGAATAGCAAGTATGATGGAGTGGACACCTCTGGGCTATCTTACTGAAAGAGCATCTGCTTTGTTTATTATCATGGCCGTAGTGACTTGTAGGGGAAAAAAAAATAGATTTGTCTTCAAAAGACAGTGAGAGTTTCCTGGGAACTCTCAGGACTACTTTGGCAGAAGTTGAAAGTTTCTGGCTTGACTACAAAGCAGAAGGAGCGCATCCAGATGAATGCTTATGTGCTAGCGTCCATTTTCCTTTGGCTGTCATTACCAGAAGACTTTACTTTTTATTGAGTCAGTAGTCCAGATGGCCCTGCATTTCCCCGTGGTTGCTGAATGGGTATGGGTCAAAGTGAGTCCCTCTCATTGCATCTTCTGACGCCTCCCTCGTGCTTCACACTCCCCTTCTCTTGTTCAAAACAAGCCGCAAGTTAAGGAAGGTGTAGAGCGAGGGTAAATGTGACTTCTCGGTGGAAGGAGAAGCAGATTATTTCTTGAGAGACCGCAGCGACTACAAATTTCATTAGCCAGCTTTAAATGTCTTATGATCAGCCTGCAAACACTGGTTAACATGATTTCTAGAATCAAATAGAAATGAAATTTTCCACCTCATTTAGTGCTGGCAACTACATTGATTGCTGCCTTTTCTATCTAGGGCAATTATTTATGGTTTCCTCAGGTATTGAATGGGCCTTTTAATACATGGCTAATAGCCAAGAGCATAGGGAAAATCACGACCATGTTGGCTTACACAACAGAAGGGCAAAACATTCAATATTCTGCAAAAATATTTTTCAAAGTTATTTTCCATTTTCCTCTAAAATGACTATTTATTGTCAGGAAATCACTTGACCATACTATTTTAAGCTACCTACCAGCTTTTTTGTGACTATAAGTTCTATAAGAATATATATTTAATTTTTATCTGTTCTGCTTTCTTTTTTGTTCTTTCTTATATGCTTTTTATGGTAAGAAATTTTCAGATATTTTTAAGCATATTCTTTTTCTCTGTTTCTCAAAAAATGAAAATAAAAATCAAAACAAACAAATAAGACAAAAATACCACAAATGAACTTTCTCCAAATATTGTAAGCAATACACCTTTCTGCCTCATACTTCTGCTTCCCAGCTTTTTATACAACTGGCAGCCATGCCTTAAGTCTTTGTTTTCCACGCAGAAAACTTAGTAAAAACCATTTCCATTTCAGACTTTGTCATCCAAGCAACTCCAATGAAATCCATTCTTTAGAGACACAGTTTATGAATGACTTAAAAAATATGTATAATGATTATGAATGAGGCATTTTGTCTATTACCCTTCTCTCTGGTGAATTCACAGACTGCCAAAGGCTTTCTATACCCTAAGCCAAAAGAGCAACCATCAGAATTTTAGACTTAAATGAATTCTGGGAAATCTCTTTGCACAGATCTCTTGAGTGTTTTCCTAAAATAATTGCATATGCTGTAAAAAGTAATTAAAATATAAACACCCTCTTTTCAAATCCTTGACTATTAAAATAGCCTAAATTGTATCATCTAATATTGGAAATAAGTAGTTGAACCAGTCACTAATGTATTGTTGTGTATTGAAGTGAACTGACTTTTGTTGGAAGGAAGCTTAATATAATAACTCAAATATCTATCAGCCAACTAAAGACTACTAATAATTATGGTTACTTATGAATGTTAAGTTACACGATCTCCTTTCCAGCACAGTCTTCCTTTAACTCCTTGTATATAAATATGCTTCCGGGACATGTGTTTTTTTTTTCCAGAACCACCTTTCTCTGCCATGCCCTATGGTTTTTCTAATTCTTCCTTTGTTGGGCATTAATCAGATGTTAAATCCAGGGCTTTAAGAGTAGGAGGTTTCATCTCTTTGTGTTCTTTAATTTCCCCCAAATATTGGAAGTTCTGCAAGACGTGGTTGTCAAGACAGAGACAGGGTCTTTTTTGGTGCTGTAGTCTGAATGTCTATATCCTCACCCAATTCAGGAGTGGGGGCCCTTTGGGACTATTACTTACACAATGTAGCCAGTGCCGTTATGAATAGGCCTAGGGTTGGAAAGACAACCCAGCAATTGAGAGCACTTCCTGCTCTTCTCAAGCACAAGAGTTTGGGTCCTAATACCCATGTCTAGGAACTCAGACCTGCTTGTAACTTCAGCTCCAGGGGATGTGACATCCTTTTCCTGCCTCTGTGGGTACCTGAACACAAAAGCACCTAACACACATGCCTATATAAACATACATTTTTTTTTAAAAAAAAAAATAAGCTTCTCTGAGTTGATTTCTGCTTTCCACCATGTGAAGATGCAGAAAGACAGCACTTTAGAAGGGTCTTCCCAGAACCAAATCATGAATGCTAAGAATACTTTAGAAGGGTCTTCCCAGAACCAAATCATGAATGCTAAGAACACTTTAGAAGGGTCTTCCCAGAACCAAATCATGAATGCTAAGAATACTTTAGAAGGGTCTTACCAGAACCAAATCATGAATGCTAAGAACAGGAAGTAGAAACTGCTCAGGCAGTTTAGAGACAGGGACCTTGATTTTTGCCCTTAGCTAGAGTCCAGAAATATCCTGAACTCTGTCCTGGACAGAGGCAAGAAATGCCAGAAGTGGGTTCTGGCTCCTGCTTTGGCTTCTTATCTTTCTTCCCCTTTTATATCACCTGGCTGGTCACAGATGCCTGCAAAGTTATATGGAAAAATGCAACCAATACGAGAGACTCCTGGACACCTCGTGGGTAGGCTGTCCGCACAGCCTATGGCAGGTCCAGCCAAACACCTGTATCTCAGCCCATAAATCTCTCCGGTGGGGATCCGTAGGTGGGTCCACTTGCTTTATCTACAAGGATCGAACAGTTTCAGGCATACCAGCGTTCCACTTGTTTACATTGTCTTAATCTCTCATCTAAAAGACCTATACACTCCTTTCTAAGCTTGTCTTTCCCTCATAGTCCATGAAAATGCTTCCTCAAATTCATGAAATGAGAGCCTGGAGTCACTGGCTCAGTGGAAGATTGGTGTAAATGAGATTCTGGAGTCTAACTCCGTAATGAAGTCCACCTGAGATGATGCAGCCCCTATCTTGCTCCAAGTAGCAGTTACTTTCCCCTTGCTGTGATAAAATGTCATGACCAAGGCAGTTTAGAGGAGAAAGTTTCCCTGGGCTATGGTTCCAGAGGGATAAGAATGGGCTTATGGTTTCCAGAAGATAAGAGTCTGTCATGGCAGGGAGGCATGGGCAGCAAGCAGCCGGCATGGCAGCTGGAGCAGGACTCCCAGACAGAGCCCACATCCTTTGCCATAAGCCCAAAGCAGAGAAAGCAATGGAAATGGCACAATACTTAGAAACCTCAAAACCTTTCCCTAGTGAAGAATTCCCTACAATAAAACCACACCCATTAGACCACTCCAAACAGCATCACCAGCTGGGGACCATGTGTTCAAATATGTGAGCCTATGAGGGACATTCTCATTCAAACCACCATATCTGTTCTTTCCTATTTCAGATTTATTCTCTACCTGGGGAAAATGGTAGCTATAAGAAAGGAAAGTTGTGTAAACTATGTCACAATGTATGAAAAATCTAACAAAAAAAACTGATTCTAAAGAAAGACCCTAAAATGTGTGGATATCATTACTATAACAATATAAAAATTTACCCATGAAAAGAAAGTACAATTTCATTAAAGTCACAGATGGTTAATTTTCTTTGTATCTTTATTCATATGGTTGTGCTACTTTCAAAATCTAGAAATATAATAAAGGTAACTGTGACTTCATGCGCTCACTGCTAAGCATTAAGGATGACCAAATCAAAGCTTGCCAAGTGTTGCACAATAGAGTTAGCAAGATGGAGCTGTTGCAGACAGAAGCCAGTATAGACTGAGACTTTCACTTAGCATGAAGGACTAAAATGAAGGTAACGGCCAGTCCAATGACGAAGTTTTCTTTTGCAGACCTCTTTTTGCCCAATAGAATTCAGACAGCAGCTTTGCCCTGCAAGTGAAAGAAGACATGTATGCAAGCTGAAGAGCTGAGCCCAGCAAGGCATGCATGTGCATATCAACACGTGAATACTAGGGATCCATTTTCGCATACAATCCTGAAAGGACTGGAGCCAAACACAGAAGAAATGTAAACGGAAAACAAGCAAACAGTTATACAGAGGAGTGTTTGCGAGAGGAAATACTGTGTCAGGCCTTGGCTCAAAGAAAACAGTCTTTTGGTCAAGGGAAGTGTTCATAGCATCTATTAAATGCATTCACCACGAGAAAATAAAGCCCGGCTGTTGAAGACTAATGTTTGTAATAAATGTTAGAAAGGAAGGAATGCAGAAGGTAAATATACATTGTGAAACAAAGCCCATACTCTTAGGATAAGAACACTTCTTCTGAAAGAATGGGAGCATGGGGGAATTTGCTCTCTGTACCCCAGGGCACAGTGAGAAGTATGAGACCCTAATAACATAGGCACATTCTGCTTAAGAGAAAAGCCTACCATCCCACAGATAAAGTGCCAATTTCTGCTGAATACTGAATAAAGCATATATACTTACAGTGGAGTACCCTGTAAGTCATAGAAGCCTTTTGTTTTGTTTTTTTGTTTTGTTTTGTTTTTCGAGACAGGGTTTCTCTGTGGCTTTGGAGCCTGTCCTGGCACTAGCTCTGTAGACCAGGCTGGTCTTGAACTCACAGAGATCCGCCTGCCTCTACATAGAAGCCATTTAAAAGCATGATTTAGATAAACTAAATTGTTTGATTACTTTACAAATGTGTCAGATGCCTCAACACAGAGCTGAGATTTGCTAATTTATAGTCAATACTGGCATTTAATGAATGTATAAGCATACATTTAAAGAAATATGGTTGAGAAATACGAGACTGGCCAGCTCAGTTTATGTGGGAAGACTCATGCATGTGAACACACAGTGTATTAGACATAAACAAGTAGGAATTCTTTTAGATGTCACAGAAAGAAATCCATATCTTTGATAAGCACATATTAATAGGTCTGTTCAATCGAGAATGTGTTACCTTCCAGTCAACACCATATCTGGAAAGCTATGCTATCCAGTATAATAAGTTATTGAAATATAAATGTAAAATAATTAAAATCAAATATGATGCTTCATTTCAAATGCCTAATACTCACACATGATTAGTGGCTATATCTTCAGTGCTTTATAGGCCATTTCCATTTTCATGCAAACTCTATTGGATAGAATGGCCATGGGACAAATTTGGGAGATAGAAACACAATGAGTATTTTTGTCAGGAGCAGCAAGACTGTCAAGAGCAAAGAGCTGCAACAGGAAGAGAAGCTGGAGTGGAGCTGGTTTGGTATGAAAATGTTGAGGATGTTTTCAAACACAAACATCTCATAAGCAAGGGAACTATTTCACTCTACCCAAGCTGTCTGCGACCTTGTCCACCACACACAGCCTTGGTCTCGGACATCTAGGGTGGCGTAAGTCAGTGTCACACTCAGTCGGCAGAAGGGAGAGTGGAGACTGGAATTCCAACAGAAGGTAGCTGGAACAGAATCTGAGTGCCATTCCGCCAGCCGCATCAACCCACCGTATCCACAAAAACAAATACCATCGAGGAGTCTGAGGCAATTTATATAAAGCAATCAAAGGAGCCTTCAATAAATCCTAACATTCTTTCAGTCTTCTAAGTGACACGGATTTCATATATATATGTATATGTATGTATATATATGTATCAAAACTAACCAAAAGCCAACCAAGTTGTATTGCATTATTCTGATTACCTAAGAGACAAATATTTTCTCAGTCAAGAAGAATAGAGGGCCCAGCTAAACTCTCCTGAATTCATCCATCTCAGAAAAGGCTGCAATTTAAGAGACCAAGTGATAGTTTTTATTAGGTGGGAATTTCTTGATTGCCACAGAGAGATAGATTGTGAAATGTCCCTCAGTAACATTTGGTCACTGCCAATTCTTTGCTACCACTTCAGTCATGTAAGGACAGAAAGGGACTGTAGGAACGTCTCAATATTTTGAATTAGACATTCCACTGAGGACAGGATAAAGGCGGATGTGTCAAACTTGTTGATACCGGAAAGGTCCCTAAGCTGCTGGGTGGGGACAGGAATGACCTGCCTGTTCTTTATTTTTTTTTTAAAGACCAATAACATTTGCTATATTAAGCAGGAATGTGATGTTTATTTGTGGATTTAAAAAAAAACGGCTTTGGTCAACCTCGCAAATAATAAAAATTTCCGACGTTAATGGAATACCAAAATAAAGATGGCATTTCCTCAGGGGAGCGTAATGATTTCTTCAGAACAGATTCGCCGTGAAAGCTGAGCACTTCCTTCCCCTGCAGTAACATCTGTGAACAAGTTTGCCACTTGGAAAAATGAGGAGCTCATAACTACAGCCAGGCATGGCTAGGCGCAGGTGCTTCACCAACTCCACAAACACGTCCTGCTTCCAACAAGTGTGGCATTGCTAACTGACCCCTTGAGACTTCCAGTCACACTGTGTATTTGGCCTGGGAGAAGAGATTCATTGGTGGAGGAGCCAGCAGCAGCATCCACGGGGACTGACTTTACTGGCAGGATGCATTCCCTGAACATATTGACTCTCTAAACACGGAACGTTGGCCCACAGTTTATTAAAAGCAATTGTGTGTCTCTTCTGTCTAGCCAAACATTTGGTCTGTTACACAACCCTCCAGGACCAAGCTTCAGGCCTGCTCCTTTTAAAGCTGTTCCCTACTAGCCCAATTCATAACAAACCCCTGATAGCCCACAGTGATCCTTTTCTGGAATGTTCATCGGACACTTAATTATGCACCACCTTGTGAGAAGTATGCTTGCCATTCGCAGTGAGAACTTATTTAAGCGTCTTCTATCATTTACCTAGAACTTCTTTCTACTTTTTGAGGGAAAGA
Organism: Alexandromys fortis; assembly: GCF_014885135.2. Classification (NCBI taxonomy): domain Eukaryota; kingdom Metazoa; phylum Chordata; class Mammalia; order Rodentia; family Cricetidae; genus Alexandromys; species Alexandromys fortis. Next base: position 3,291,579 of record NW_026067946.1, read on the forward strand.
GCCGCGATTTACTAAATAGTTAATTTTCAAAGCAGATTTGGAGCTTACTGAAAGGTTTATCATTTTAAGCAGGGGCATGGGGGAAGGGTAGGAACAGGACAGCTGTACCTACTTAAGAAGGGCGTGTTAGGTTTCACAAGAAAGTGCCATTAAGTGTTTTAACAATAACTGTATGCACGTGATTTAGGTGGCTTCACGGTCCCATTATTCAAAGGATTTAAAGGATTAAGTTTTAAAAAAATGCCTGTGTGGGATTATCTTACCTAAGGAAATTTCTTCAGTAAGCAAGACTAGAGGACAGTTTTATGAAGTGCATTGTATAGATTTGCAGACTGATACCGCAAAACCATAGGTCGTAAAAAGATCATTGCAAAGTCAAGGCATCCATTTTGATCATCTCTTTCTTCATCGGACTGTGAGGTTCTCCCAGAAAAACAACTATAGCCCTTTGCAAGAATTTTAGTCTCAGCCAGCCAGACTCGGGCAGGCAGGGAGTCAGGGTGGCATGAGGGGTGAAGGGTCTTTTCTTTCCCTGTCTCCTTAAGTTTCCATGATTTCTTTGTTGTTGTTGTTTTGTTAGCTTTTTTTTTGGGGGGGGTGCTCATTTTATCTCTCTGAGACTTCAATCCATTAAGGGCTGATGATGGCTGAAGTTTCCTTTTCTGAAAACCAGACTGAAAAGGGGCTGACATCTTGCCTCTCCAGGAATGAAAGTCGCAACTTGCTTGATCTCAGGGACAGAGGAGAAAGTCTGGGCTTGGAGATGGAAGAATCACTGTTTAATAGACATCCCTACTCCATGCATGACATCATTCAAATAAAAAGCATACTGTGGACTGTGATATATAGTCCTAAGATAAGAACCTTAGAACAGTGTGCCAGTTCTTTAAACATGAGATACCTGGTAACCATTGGCTAGCAAATCATCAAAACTTAAAGAAGAATATGACATTGACCTAATCTGGATATGCAGATCTTAAGACATCTAGGGAGACATTGCCCAAATCCTCAAGTGCATATTCTCTGCATTTAATTTTAATGCTGGCTCAGTTTCCTCCTTTGTGATATTGTCAAACGTCAATCATGATCCATCCAATCTCATACACTGACTGGAGGACGAATTTATTTCTTGCTTTCTTAAGGATAGTTTGTATGAGGCAGGCTTTATTATACTCTTTATTATTGTTAAACTTTTAAATACTGTGTATAAAGTACTGTGAAGACTGCTGAGGAAGAGAAGACATCAATGATGTTGCCCAGCTGTGAACTCTGTGAAGTACAACAACCCACCAGGAGAAATGTGCTGACCATTGCAACTATTATGGGGCCTCCGACTGCTTCTAATGGTGTGCTCTGAGGGAGAGATTTCCAGCCTGGTACTATGAACATGGTTAAAAATTCACAGTTAGGGAGGCCATAGGCCTTAGGGGGAACTTACCACCGTTGTTTAGTTAATTGACGCTGCATCAAATTGCCTTCTAAACACCTACGTTTACATCTACAGACAAATGCTATTCTCTTGGCCTTAATCAGAAAGTGTTTTTTTTTTCCTATGAGTTGGGGGGGGAGGTGAATACAGATGCTGTTGGCTGTTGAAGGTGCTGAGAAAAGGGGTCATTTGAGTGCTCAGTTCTAAAGAACACAGTTACACTACTTCCTTGAAGGCTCAGCGAGTATTGCAGTAGTGAGAAGGATTTTAAGATGATAGGAGAGGGCATAAGGGCTGTACAATGTCATCTTTTCTGCTCATTGCAAACCTTGTAATCATGAATTCACAGCAGCTCTGACTGCATGTTCTGGGGCTGCATGAGACTGAACATTAAAACAGCCAATCACGGATTGGGATCTGAACTTTCAATGCTGAACTGTTATCTACCAAAGGATTTTGAATAAGGGGGAAGTCATTATCTTGAGTTAGGTACCCACTGACAAAACCACCAGCTTCCCTAGAAAACCCATAACCACGGTACTCAGAGAACCCTGACTGAACTTGGTTACAAAACAAAACAAGACATCAACATGGGAAAGAAACTTATAGGGAAGAGAGCAATAGCATGGATTCAAGAGAAATAAGAGAGGGTGGGGATGAGAGAAATCTAAATGCATTATATATGTATAGACACACACACAACGTATGTGAGAAATTACCGAAGAATACACGTTCAATAAAAATAAACATAATTTCTAGCCTCTTAGAAGATACATTTGGTTAGTTAAGTACCACTTGAGTATAATTCTAGTAGTATGAAGGAGAAGAGAAAAAGAAAGACTTTTGTTTTTTTTTAATTTGAGGGATTAGTTGATGTGTGAGATGTTCAGGGAGAACTTATCCAGGCATTAGAAATTTGGGGGAAATGTCACTTCATCGGAAGGAAGTCTTACTAGTTAAGAACCAATGAAGTTCTTCACTACATACTAGCCACCTTCTATGTCATCCCACTACAAATCAGATCCTCTCCCCATCACTGGAGGCTGGTATTTTATGATGGTGTTGACATTCTGGCAATTAGACACTGTATCTGGGCTTCCCCAAGAAATTGTATTTTTATATGTTTCTATATTAGATACATCAGCTAAAATGTGTTCACTATTTCATAAATCAGTGACTGTTGAATTCTGTGTTTGCAAGCAAACTCTTTTTCAAATAACACCCATGCAGAGATGACCAGGAAGCCTGGGAGAGGTGAACATAACCGGTACATAAATACCTAAAAGCTAAGTCTGGAACTTTGGAATTATTTTGCCTGTCCAGTGGGCAGAAAGTTGTAAAAATTAATTGCTCTCAGTTGGAAATAGTGACTTCTCAAGCCTATAATCTCAGCCCTTGGGAGTGACAGCAGAAGAGCAGGAGGTCAAGGTCATCTTTGAGCACAAAGTGAATTTGAAGGCAGGCTAAGCAAGGCGGTTTCTCCAAAACACTACCTCCTCTCCCCGCAACCCAGCCCAGTGTAGAGAATGCACGCCGGCAAACCCAGCACTTGGGAGGCAGAGGCAGGAAGGCTGCTACAAGTTTGAGGCCAGCCTGGTCTACACTAGAGCAAGTCACCCTGGTCTATAGTGTGAGGCTGCCTCAAAAACAAGTAAATAATATTAATTAACTGTTCTCAATATTACTAAAAGCCAATTAAGATGTCTTCAGTATCTATGCAGCAAGAGGAATTTTTCTTTCCTTCCATCTTTGGAGGCAGGAAGTGTGGGTATCTTGTTTGTGAGTGCGTGAGACCACCACCACAATGGAGACTGTAAACATGCCCATCATCTCCATGGCTTCCTTAGGCTTTGCTGTCTTTCCCCTTCAATCTGAACCCATCAACCTGGGCCAATCTTGATAACACCTCACACTCTAGTTCATTTTGCTAGAACTTTGCACAATTAAAGTCACACGGTATTTATTCTTATTGTGGCTTTTTTTTTTTCATTTGGAAAAGTAGTTCTGCTTCATTCACATTGTTGTGTTTCCAGATGGCCACTTTCCTGCCGAGTGGTGCGTTGCTATGGTGGTTACTATGCTCCCTTATTGATGGGCACTTAGGTTGTTTACAGCTTCTGGTTGTTACTCATCAAGCTGATCTGGGTATTTGCATCTTGGTCTTCAAGGGGATGTAGCTGTCATCTGTGACTGTCTAGGAAGGATGGTGGGACCATCTGGCTGGTGCCTGCTTATCTTTGTAAGAAATCACCAAAGTGCTTCTCAAAGCAGTCGTATTATTTTATAGTGTCGTCAGCAGTCCACGAGAGTTAGGAATCCTCTCTACCTTTGTCAGAGGCTGATATGAGCAAGTCTGGAACTCTGGTTAGTCTCGTAGATGAGTTGCGGTTTTTCACTGTGATTTGACTAATGATGACTAATTTTAAACGTCAGCCCAGTTGCACATCTGTTACTCTTAATAGATCCTCTAGGAGCAGATGGCAGACATCTTTCTCCCACTTTAGTGGATTGCACGCTGTTGAATTCCGAGTGTCTTTTTAAAGTTTCAGTAAAGCCACCGGGGTGTATATAACATGCATGGGCTTTTAAAAGCCATTTTCGGTTTGTCGTCATTCTCTCTAAAAGGTTCTTTAAAACTGGCCATTTTAGCTAGGCAGTGATGGTGCATGCCTTCATCCCAGCACTCAGGAAGGAGAGGCAGGGGCATCTCTGTGAGTTCAAGGCCTGCCTGATCTACAGGGCTAGTTCTAGGATAGCCAGTGCTACACAAAGAAACCCTGTCTTGAAAAAACAAGAAAAAAAATAACTAAACCAAACCAAAACAAAACACCTGGGCAAACAACACAACAAAACAACACACCTAGTAGTTGTCGTTCTACTTGTTTGTAGATTCCACCATATGTCTTACAAAGATGGCTATTTCATCTATGATAAAGACGTCTTCCCCCCTTCTAAATGTCTTATTATTTTTATCTTGTTAAATGATAAGACTCTCAAGTCTAGCACCGAATAAATGTGAGTAAAGCAGACATTTGCCTCTTACTCTTACCTTCAGGGAAACAGTCAGTATTGGACCATGGGCTACATGCCCGTTGTAGGTTGTGAATATGAATGGATTTTGGATTTTGTGAGTATCTTTCCCGACACTATTGAGTCGACTTATGTCAACTGTTACTTAAGTAGTCATTTCCCTTTTAAAGAATTGAATGTTTTTATGATTCTATTTAAAGTTTCCACTTGTTTATTTTAGCTGCTTTAGAGGTTTGGGGAAGGTTTATGGAACAGTGGTGTTAGATCATTTTTTTTTTCAAATAGATTCTTTTCTTGTACAATATATTCTGTTTACAGTTTCCCTCCTGTTACTCCTTTCTGTTCTTCCCCACCTCCCCTCCAGATTCACTCCCTTGCTGTCTGCCTCTTATTAGAGAAAAGAACAGGCTTCTAAGAGATAACAAGCAAGCATGCCAAAATAAAGCATAGTAAGATAAAACAAAAAACATAAAAAGATTGGACCAGGCAACCCAAAAGGAGGAGAATGTTACGAGAATCAGAGACCTGATCGCGCACACACTCAGGAGTCCCATAAAAATACCAAGCTGAGAGCTATAAAATGTATGGAGAGGACCTGGTGCAGACCTGTGACCGCCCTGGGTTTGCTTCACTCCGCTGATTCAGAGCCTTGTTCCCCCATTGTCCTCCATCCCTCCTGGCTCTTAGACTCTTCCTACCTCCTTTTCTGCAGGGGTTTTCTGAGCTCTGAGGGGAGAGAATTAGAACTGTGTGTTCCAAACTCTCTCTCCCTCTCTCTCTCTCTCTCCCTCCTTCCCTCCCTCCCTCCCTCCCTCCTTCCCTCCCTCCGTCCCTCCCTCCCTCTCCCCCTCCCTCTCTCCATGATATTTAGCTGTAGGTCACTACATCTGTTCCTGTCTGCTGCAGGAGGAATTGTCTCTGATGAGTGAATAAGGCACTGATCTATGAGTATAGCAAAATATAATTAGGACTCATTTTATTGATACTCTGTTCCTTTCTACCTATTTGGAAACTTTTATTCCTATTATAGGTTTTGAAAATTTGGTTGTGATTAAACTGTATGTGGTGTTTCTTGTAGCTAGGATTATACTTATTGAGCCTATAAATTTTTAACTCTCAACAAGTTTGGAGAGTGTGAACCGTTTTTTTCAATTTCTTTCTGCCAATTTTTCTGTGAAAGGCTACACTTATGTATGTGAAACCACTTGACATTTTCCCATAGCTCCTTCGTTCTCGCCTTATATATTTAATTTTTTCTTCTCTTGTGGACTTGAGACAGAATTTCTGTGTATAGGCTGTCCTGGAACCCACTCTGAAGACCAGGATGGCCTCTAACTTGGATTTTGCCTACCTCTGCCTCCCGAGTGCTGGAATTAAAGGTGTTCCACTATGCCTGACTTGATTCTTCTGTGTTTCTGATATATAATATACGTTCCTATTTCCTTCCTGGAGGAACTCTCTCAAGAGGGAGCATCTAGTGTCTTTCGGTCCTCAGAGAGCCCATCTATACAATAAAATGCGTTTTTATTACATACTCTAGGATGGTGCAAAACAAGTCTACAACTAATGGTGACGGACAATATGCTTGGTTTTCTTAATATTAACTGTCTTATTTTTTAAATTCTAATTATCAAGGGAAAATGTTCTAGATGTCATGAGCTTTTGTTGTGGAAATTTCAAAATTCTATTCTTCTAAATCAAGCAAAGAGCTCATCTTGAAATTGCATTAGATGGTATTCAATACCAACCTGGATGACTAACTCAGAAAGCTAGTGAAACAAGTATCAGTAAGTATACTTGAAACTAGAACTGACATACCCTGTTGGAAGGGCATAAATCTTAGAATTGCTTTGTAAGAGAATCAGATGCCTTTCTGTTACAAAGTCAAATTCTATGCCAGATCAACTAAAGTTGTCATGGTTGAATTTGCTAACTTAATAAAAAGACACTGGGGAAAAAAAAAAAAAAAAAAAAACACCCATCAGGCACCAGGTAAGAAGAAAGCTTTGAAAAAAAATGTATATTTTCATGTTTCCCTATAAGCTTTATTTACTTCTTACCCTGTTTCCTTCACACACACACACACACACACACACACACATACTCATTCTCATTCATGTTTGAGTCACATACCCAAATACAAAGTTGGAAAAAAAAATTCTTGTCTTCTTTCAAATGGCAGCGTTTTCTTTGCTTTATTTTCTGCTTGTGTGTACAGATGCCAACTTACCAAGTCTGGTTCCCTCTTTCCACCACAGGGATTGAACTCAGGTCACCTAGTTTGATGGTAAGACCTTCATGCCTTCAGGCGTCTTGCAGACCCTCAAGTTGCTTAGTTAACAGTGAAGATAGGGTGTCAGTGGCCATAGGGTCCAGTGGGGAGTCAAACCGTGATACAGTTAACAAGAAAGCAGAAAGAGGCAATTATTTTTGAGTGCCATGACTGTTAATGTCGGGCACTATGCCCATGGCAGTCCCTCGTCCTTCTGTGGTTTTCTGCATTTACAGGCATTCTGGCCTGCTAGTGTTCTGTCAATACATTGGTAGTAAGGACACAAATGAAAGGCTGCTCTATTATATGAGGAAAGACCTGTCTGTGGAGTTGTTTCTTCACGTTTGTAGTACAATAGACAAAAGAGGACAAAGGGGGTTATACAGGTGAGAGAGATGGATGGGGTGAGGATGAGCAGGTGGAGAGAGCCAAGGACTGTATTCTTCTGCCTTCTCAGTCTTAGACAAGAGGGCTTATGTGAGTGTTGTTTCCTTTAGAACCTACCAGCTACCTGAGTATTGGATAGAGTTCGCTCTCATTTTTCCCCAAACTGTCAGTACTCACTTATTTTATTTAGGCACACCCTTTTATGGGTTGTTGTTACCCATTGGGTTGGAACAGGTTGTTTTATTTTGTTGTTACACATTGGTTCACAAAAGAGCGCACCAATGGGCAGGTAAATAAAGTCAATAGGAAGAACCGAGCTTAAAGCAATAGTGGGTTGGATTTCACCAAGTTGAATACAGCTAATGGAATTCTTGATGTTTCAATTGTTACCACATGGTTGTCCTATTTCTTCCTTTTCACTCTTGTCCTGAAGAATTAAAGCTAGTGCTAGACTTTCACCTTCCCAGGGTAAAAGTAGCTGATAGTCTGTTAAGTCTGTTAATAAATAATACAATTGCTCAGATTTTAATCTGAAGATCAGCTTTTAAAAATCCTTTATGAAATAATTTTGCTGAAATTCAGATCTCATTGAAGTAGAGCTTAAAACAATAAATTCCAAGCTTTGCTTTGTGTGTAAAGAGTTGACAGGGTCCTGGGGTAGGTTGATCCGGAATTTCCTGAGAAACTGCCACACTGATTTCCAAAGTGGCTGCACAAGTTTGCATTCCCACAAGCATGAATGAGTGTACCCCTTACTCCACAACTTCTCCAGCAAAGGCTATCATTGGTGTTTTTGATTTTAGCCATTCTGACAGGTGTAAGATGGTACCTCAAAGTTGTTTTGATTTGCATTTCCCTGATTGCTAAGGAGGTTGAGCATGACCTTAAGTGTCTTTTGGCCATTTGAACTTCTTCTGTTGAGAATTCTCTGTTCAGTTCAGTGCCCCATGACCCAGCAATACCACTCTTGGGAATATACCCAAGAGATGCCCTATCATGTTACAAAAGCATTTGTTCAACTATGTTCATAGCAGCATTATTTGTAATAGCCGGAACCTGGAAACAGCCTAGATGCCCTTCAATGGAAGAATGGATGAAGAAAGTGTGGAATATATACATATTAGGGTACTACTCAGCAGTAAAAAACAATGACTTCTTGAATTTTGCATGAAAATGGATGGAAACAGAAAACACTATCCTGAGTGAGGTAAGCCAGACCAAAAAGATGAACATGGGATGTACTCACTCATAATTGGTTTCTAGCCATAAATAAAGGACATTGAGCCTATAATTTGTGTACCTAGAGAAGCTAAATAAGAAGGTGAACACAAAGAAAAATATAGTTATCCTCCTGGATATTGGAAGTAGACAAGATTGCTGGGCAAAAATTGCGAACTTTGGGGTGGGGTGGGATGGGGGTAAGGGGAAATGGGGAGAGAACACTGAGAAGGGGAAGATGGGGGGAGCTTGGGGGAATGGGATGGTTGGGATGGAAGAAGGGTGGATATGAGAGAAGGGAAGTATATATCTTAATTAAGGGAGCCATCTTAGGGTTGGCAAGAGACTTGACTCTAAAGGGGCTCTCAGGTGTCCAGGGAGATGTCCCCAGTTAGTTCCTTGGGCAGCTGAGGAGAGGGAACCTGAAATGGCCCTATCCTATAGCCATACTGATGAATATCTTGCATATCACCATAGAACCTTCATCTGGCGATGGATGGAGTTCGAGACAGAGACCCACATTGGAGTACTGGGCTGAGTTCCCAAGGTCCAAATGAGGAGCAGAAGGAGGGAGAACATGAGCAAGGAAGTCAGGACCACGAGGGATGCACCCACCCACTGAGACAGTGGGACTGATCTATTGGGAGCTCACCAAGGCCAGCTGGACTGGAACTGAAAAAGCATGGGATAAAACCGGACACTCTGAACATGGCGGACAATGAGGGCTAATGAGAAGTCAAGGACAATGGCACTGGGTTTTGATCCTACTGCACATACTGGCTTTTTGGGAGCCTAGCCTGTTTGGATGCTCACCTTACTAGACCTGAATGGAGGGGGGAGGACCTTGGACTTCCCACAGGGCAGGGAACCCTGACTGCTCTTTGAACTGGAGAGGGAGGGGAAGGGGGATGGAGGGAGTGGGAAAGAAATAGGAGGAGGGGAGGAGGTAGAAATTTTTAATTAAATAATAAAAATTAAAAAAAAGAATTGACCGGCCTGAATGTAGGATAGAACGCTAGAAACTTTGGAAAAGAGGGATGAAGGGGCGGTGGGGATGGTTCAGTGCGTAGGAATGTTTTCTGTACATACATGAGGGTCTGAATTCTAATTCCCAGTACATAAACAAAAGCCCAGGCTTGGCTACACATCTGTACTCCCCGTACTGTGGGAGGAAGCACAAGCCAGGAAGAAGCCTGTGGCTTACTGACTGTCAGACTAGTACATATTCAGTAAGAGATCCTGTTGCAAGGAAATAAGGCGAAGCATATTGAACAAAATACCCAACATCCTCCTCTGACCTCCATATATGCACACACACAGGGGAGGACACACACACACGTCTATAGCAACAATTAATGAAAACAGAGATCATGAACTTGGAAGAGTGATGGAGGAGGGTCAACTGTCTATGTGTTACTCTCGTTGGTTAATAAAGAAACTGCCTTGGCTTTTTGATGGGGCAGGATTTAGATAGGTGGAATAGACAGAACAGAATGCTGGGAGAAAGAAAGCATAGTAGGTCAGATGTCATGGAGCCAGCTGCCAGGTCAGACATGCTAAATCTTTCCTGGTAAGCCACCACCTCTTGGTGCTACATAGATTATTAGAAATGGGTTAATCAAGATATGAGAGTTAGCCAAGAAGAGGCTAGATATAATGGGCCAGGCAGTGTTTCAAAGAATACAATTTTTGTGTTGTTATTTCCGGGGCTAAGCTAGCCATGTGGGAGCCAGGCAGGACGAAAAGCAGGCCTCCTGGCCTCATCACTACAGAAGAGTGCAAAGAAGTATGTATATAAGGTTTGGAGGGTGGAAAGGGAAAAATGGAAATAATGCAATGATGTTATAATCTCAACAAATACAAATAATTATTGTTCTCCATGCTACTTTTCTTGGATTCTACTTTGCCATATGGTGGAAACATTCTACATTTTAAATGCCTTAGTTTTTGTCACTTGCCTGGATCTAGTGAAATTATCAATACCTTCTAAATTTATTGATACGAATTCCAAATGGGTGCTTTTTTTTTTCACTCAACTTTTGAGAGAGAACAAAAATTACCAGGACAGTAGGCACCCAATGAAATTAAAACCAATCTTAAAATAATAATCTCTTCTTTCTTACCGATTTAGCCATCCCTTGTTACATATCCATAGATACCCTCTTCATGAGGACTTGACAAGCAATGTTGGGCTCACCATCACAGAGTGAACACAATTTCTGTTGATTCACTTAAAAAAATAATCAGTAATGTTAACTGTTAGCATTGAAACCATAGTGTGGTCTAGGGATATCTGTGTTGAATGAATTCACTCCCTTTATCTTTGTGAGGGCAATGGCTAGGCATCAAGTCCTGGTGGGCTTGAGCTATTTTATCATGTAAAACATCAAGACATAAACATTTGAGAAACTGTTTCTGAATTTTGATTTCTGACAAGAAACATATTGTCTATGTTTTACATATTCTGAGCATGTTAAGCGTTCTGATGTCTACAGACAGCCTATTATCGGCGTTGGATAGGCTATTAATCAGCTGCTGAAGCTGGTGTAGAATCTCACACACAAAGAAGGTAAATAGATCCTTAGAGAAGGCAGGGAAAATTCTAGCCTCCTGGGAGGCTATTGTCAGGCTGAGGTTTCCCTTGTGTGCTATGTAAAAACGTGAAAGTCAGTCCAGTACCGTTCCATTAACCAAAGACAGGGACTCCGATGGCATAGACACAGGACATTTTTGCCTGCGGCACAGGAAGCAGTCCAAGGACCTGCACAGTTACACATTCACTCTCAGTGTCATGACTCAAGGCATTGTTGGGTTTGACATGAAGATTTGTCTCATAGCTGTAGAACATTGAACGCAGCAAATCTAACAAATTTATAACAAACAGTCAACAAGCCTGGTGGTGGCGATGGCTGTTTGTTTGTTTGTTTGTTTGGTGGTTGGTTGTGTAGAAAATACCTGCTGTAGCTCTCAGAACAAGTTGACAGTTCACGCAAATCCTCTACTAGGACTGAACTAGAAGACATAGCCACGCCCACTCTGAGGGTCTATAGCTTTATAAGCTAAAATCATTTTGCCCTTTCAAAGCTGGCTTTCCTGAGAACCCCTATTACGGTCATAGCTTCTCAGCGGTAGGCTTCTGGCTCCAAGTTCTACCGCCTTCTCCCTGATTCTCAAAACATATGGTAAAATGAGTAAGCCCATAGCTCCAGGGACATTTCACGTGGGACACTCAGTCTCCACGGACGCCCTCTTCCCTGGGCAAGAGTACGCTGCGGTGCGTACACCGGACTCTCATAAGTGTGAAGTTGGGGAGATGTTCAGTTCTCAGCCTGTTTGTTGGAGGTTGTCTTTCTATCCCACAAGTCTGTCACTTTCTGTCGAATAATCAGACCGTAAGTATGATCGCCTGGGCTAAAAGTAGAGCCCAAAAGATGGGTAAGGAAATTCTCCAGTTCACCAAAGGCCAGCCCTGCCACGTAGGGCTAGCCAGGCACAGCTTGCTGAACAAACGTGCTGGACTGAGGCGGGCGAGTGAGTCCAATGCCAACAAATTAAATGTCCTCTATTTTTAGAAAGTGAAGCTCAGCTCAGACTACATGCGCTATTGCACGTGTGCTTCATGGTAAGACGGGGTAAACTAGTAAACATTGCTCACAATGACCAGAAGAGGGCGCCTAGCACAAGTGAACCAGGTTCTCCCCAACACCAGCTTCCAAGACTCCTCGCGTACTTGCTACACTTTACTAATTAATTTATTTTCTGTGCGCTTTGAGAAACTCTTTTTGGTCTAAGAGTAACTTCATCACACGTTACACATGATGAGAATCCCCTGATGTTCCAGCTGCTTTCGATGTTCACTTCTCAGAAGAAATAATGGCAGAAGAAATTGGTTTTACAAACTTTGTCAAAATCAACACATTAGAGGGGTCAGCATGTACTCAAATAATTGAAACGTTTTTTACTTCTTAAAGTGAAAAGTTTTAATTGCTTTTGTTTATTCCATTTCTCTTCAGGTCTGGTTCGGTTTAATTTGTGATCCCATGATCAGAGAAGCCACCTGGAAGGACCACTAAATAAGGAGACTAATATTATGCCATTGTAAAATGAAATGAGACGTTATATTTTATATTTTCCAGAAAATAGCAGATCAAATCCTATGTATTTTCTTACTAGTCCAGGGTAGACATAAACAATAAACTGGCCAACTCTGTTCTTCAGCCATATAATTTTCTTTCTCCCTCAAGTGGACACTCCCTGGGGAAATACAAATAACTTCTCATTTCAAAGCTCTTCAACACAAAAAGAAAGTAGGCCACTTTGCCCAGAGCAGAAAATCATCTTTTCCGAGCAGTCTGACGGAGCACCGCATCTTCCAAGGGGAAAATACACACCGAGCTTCCACTACCCGATTTTGTTTCACTTTTAAATACTGTTTATAGACACGGGAAAAAAAAAACATATTGATAAATGATGTTCCAAAACAAAAGCACCGCGTCTTTCATTTCAGCCCAAAGCGGCTCCCCACCCCCCAGCGTTCTAGAAATAATAAAACTGTGGCAGAGATTGACAGAGGCACCGTCTAGAGGACGCCAAACCCTTTCTCCTCCGGGGTCCTTGCTCCACTCTTGCGGCATTAGCTTTACCTTGCAGAGTCAGCTTCAGACTTCCTTCATTCTGTCCCGCTAAATAGGGAGAAATCCCTACAATCCGGGTAGATTGTGGTCTTGTTTGTATCACAGTGGCTCTAGCCAGCTTCAGTGCAGGGCACATTTTGCTCTGGGCTGACAAGTTCCATCCCGTGTAATAATAACCAACACGGCTATTAAGTAACGGGTTTGATGCCATTGTTCTCGTCAATACCTGCCAGGATGGGTTTTATTGTCACCATCCTACAGGAGAAAAGACTGACGAGGGCTCAGAGAAGTCAAAGAAACTACCCACAAGTGCACAGCGATATGTGACAAAGGCAGAATTCTCACTGGCCATGACTGGTCCTAAGCCCATGCTGTGTCCACCATTACTTTAACTGTATAAATTATTTTACCAGTGTGAAACATACAGGGCTTAACTATGCTAATTAGCCAACACAAATACTTTCCTGTTCTTTGTTTTTCAGCTTGGAACAAAAAGGTACTAAAAGAAAAGTAAGCTTTTAGTACTCCCAAAAAGGATTTAAAACTAAGAATTCATAACTATAAATGGCAAGCTTTGTTTACTAGGCAGAATATACACTCTAGCAAATGTTTTTAAGACCTTTTTTGATAAAATATTAAGACTTTTTTCCTTATTTGTGTATTTTGTTTTTAAGTGAAAATCTCACTGCCAGCAATAATACTTGATCAAATAATCAGGTTCCTAAAACAATAATATACATGTATCTCTAATAAAATATACATTACAGAAAGTTGAAGTGTATTTCTTCTAAAAAAAAATCTATGTGCTACAGTCAGATTTCGTCCCATACATATTCCTAAACTTTAAGTTCAAGGTTACACAAAACACTTGAGAGCTTATTTTAAAAGGATTAGGTATCCAAAATCTCAGAAACGCGTACAATTCCTTTTGAACATTTGCCAGTTTCCTGAGGACCGAGCGTGGCACATGCACTGTGTTCCCTGGCTGCCTACGCCAGGTCTGGCAGGCTTCAAGACCAGAATAACTTTGGGGAAAACACCTAGAAAAGAAACACATACAAGATGGGGTTCTGGGGCTGCACCCCAGTTCAGACCCCCTGGATGCTTCCTTCTCTCCAGTTTGTAGCAGACTGTCCCAGCCTACTCTAGAGTCTTCTGTCTCGACAAGGGCAGCTGTGTGGTCAGTGCGTGGTTGTGCCAGGCAGATGCATCCCCTGGGTGCCTCCTCGTCTCCTTGTTGGCCCTGATCTTCTCTCCAGGACCTGGTCCAAAACGGCCCAGCTGGTGGGGATGGTGAGGTCTTGAATTCCCTTCCATCAGTCTTTCCACTTGCTCTGACGTGGCCACCCCCTGTGCCTTCAGAGGAAACTACTTCGTTTTGTTCTATCATACCCAACGCAGAAGTGGCATCAAGGGAGCTGACTAAGGAGAAATGTATCCTAGGAAGATACAGCTCAGGTCACGTGAGGGGCAGTGTCCCCTGTCTTATTACCTTCCTTTTTTTCCCAAGCAAGCTGACTCCCAGGTCCTGAGCCTTCCAACATTCTTTTGCTCTGTTGGGTAGAATTGTCCCACTCAATGTGATTCCCAATCACTTCGCCTCTCTAAGGCCAGTTGTCTTATTTACATAACATAACTTGCGTTACTCCGTGAAATATTACATGGGCAGTGCTGAACATGGTGCTGAGCTTTTGGCTGAACCACTTCCTATTATGTCCTTTTTTTTTTTTAACTTTTAAGATGTTCATGTTTGTTCTTCCTGATGATCACCTATGCATGGCTATACCTGCCTTCACCTGAACATGAATGCTAGCATTGTCCATTTTAACCAAAGTCATCACATGAAAACCGCTAAGATTTTAACCCTCAGAAGGAAATGTTAAAGAGTTGGTAAATACAGATAAACCTATTCCTTCAGATTTTTTCAAAAATTGTAGAAAATACCTTCATAAAATAGCCTGTTGTTAATGACTTGACAGCATTTGACTATCTTTGTATTTGTGTGTGTGTCTGAGCACATGTGTAGCTGTGCTTGTAAATTGGGGTAAACCTCAAAGGTCATTCTTCAGACGCTGTCTCCCTTGATTTCGGAGACAGAATCTCTTCTAATCTGAAGCTCCCAAGTAGGCCAGGCTTCCCAGTGATTGCCATTTTGGAGGATCCACCATATTTGCCTGCAGGACAGTATGATTACGAGCTCACTGCCCATGGCTGCTGTTTTTGTTGTTGTTGCTGCTGTTGTTTTAGATGTTGTTGTTGTTGTTGTTTTAAAGGTTTCTGGGGATACAAGCCATCCTCCATGTGGTGTCACTTCTTTTGATCACTTCCTTTCACAATACAGGACTAGTTGATTCCTGGGGGTGGCATTTGTGTGATCAATGCCTTCCACCGCTCCTTGCTAAGGTCCCACCACTTCCACGTGGCTCCTTGGGTGACGTAGTCTAGCAGCTGCTATTGTAGATCTGAAAGATGAGGCAGTGCAGCAGACCTTATTCCCTTAATAACAGACCTTGTTCTGTTCCACACACTGAAGAGAATCAGCAACTTACACGCATGAACAGCCCAGCTGAATGACACAAAACTTGGGAAATCCATCTGTTGGTGGCTTATCTGTGTCTGCACGCTGTGCACACACCACTGTCCTTTATTTATGAGCTATAATGAGAAAAGAAACAGACCTTGCTGGGAAGAAGCAGTTGGAATGGTCCTGATGAGTTTACTGAGTCCCAAGGGATATATGGCAGATGGAATCTCAAGAAGACTGCATCCTGCAGAGTGGTGGTTTAAATGAGCAGTGGCCTGCATAGGTTCCTGTACTTGACACAAGCTAGAGTTGTTTGAAGAGAAAGAATCTGTTGAGACAATGTCTCCACCAGATTAGATGGTGGTCAAACCTGTGGGGCATTTTCCTGATTAAGGACTGAGACACAAGACATTGTGGGTGGTACCACCACTGGGCGGGTGGTCCTGGGTTGTGTAAGAAAGCAGGCTGAGCAAGCCATGGGGGATAAGCCAGTAAGCAGTGTTCCTAGTGGCTATTGCTTCAGTTCCTACCACTAAGTCTCTTCATCCGGTTCTTGTCCTAACTTCTCTCAGCAATGGAGGGAGACCTGAAAGTTGTAAGATGAAGTAAGCCCTTTCCGCAATGAGCTGCTTTTGGTCTTGGTGTTTTCTCACAGCAATGGAAACCTAACTGAGACAGGATAATAACCTAAAAAGAAGGCCTTTGCTGTCAGTTAAATCTTAACTAATGGTGAGAGTTGGTGGTGAGTCTTCACACACGTGATGATGATGGTTAGGGTGATTTGGAGCGAAGGTTCTCTACCTGTGGGTCGCAACGCCTTTGGGGGGGGGTCAAATGACCCTTTTGCAAGGATCACACATCAGATATCCGACTTATCAGATGTTTACATTACAATTCATGACAGTAACAAAATTACAGTCTTGAAGTAGCAATGATGATCAAATTTTGTTTGGGGGTCACTACAACATGAGGAATTATGTTACAGAGTTGAAGCATTAGAAAGGTTGAGAAGCACTAATTTAGTTGATAGTTTCCTATATGGCATTTACATTTTTTTTTCTACTCAGTGTTCCTTCTTTAGACAATCATAGCCAGAGATTTGGGAGAAACTACCATCCTCCCAATTCTTGAGCCACAATGGCCATTCAACATGAAACCATGATTTGGCACACTCAGTTTTGCATCCTATGTCCTAGTGGCATGGAAAGCAAGACTTTGCATGACTTTCTTTGACATCGTGACAGTACTGAGTCCAACTCTAGAGCCCCTACCCAGACCATGTGTATGTTGGTCACTGGTTAAGACAAGATTTCATTTTCTATTCAGGTATCAACTCACACAGTGGTGGTTTGAAGGAAAGGTAACCCCTCAGCTTGTGGTGTTATTTAGGGAGGTTTAGGAAGTGTAGCCTTGCTGGAGAAAGTACATTACTGGAGGCAGGCTTTGAGAGTTTAAAGCAGTGATTTTTCAACCTTCCTAATGCTGCAAGTCTTTAATACAGTTCCTCTTGTTGAGGTGAACTCCAACCATAAAATTATTTTCATTGCTATTTTATAGCTGTAATTGTCCTACTGTTATGAATTGTAATGTAAATATCTGTGTTTTCCAACGGTCTTAGGTGACCCCTATGAAAGGATCATTTGCCCCTCAAAGGGGTCATGACCAACCAACAGGTTGAGAACTCCCTTAGAACCTCACACAACTTCCAATTTGCTCTCTCTGCTTCATGCTTACAGGTAAAGATGTGATCTCTCAGCTTCCTGCTGATTGCTGCTATGGTTTCCATGGAAACATAAGCCAAAATAAATTTTTTAGTCTATAAGTTGGTTTTGGTCATGTGTTTTATCAGCGCAATAGAAATGCAACAAACACATACCGAGAGTTGATTTGTACTAATATCATAAAGGACATCTTCAAATCTTAGTGGGCTGTGATGTGGTTCAGTGCTAGAGCACTTGTCTAGCTGATATAGGGGGGCGGGGTCTTAATTCCAGTACTACTGAAATAAGTGGGGACACACACACACACACACACACACAGCCATACCATTCTTCTAGGAATAAGATGCTTCCACACAATGAGGCATGTGATAACATCTATAACCTACAGATTCTCGCAGGAATTTTTTTTTTACTTTTACAGCGTACTTCTTTACTACTTTTAGAAAAACCAGTCAGTGTTTTTTTTTTTTTTCCATCTTCTTTCCAGCTGTGGCTCTGGAATTGTGATGCTCTGGCATCTGGGAAGAGATTTTGCTTACGAGTTTGGAAGAGCACTGTGCAGGATAAAACAGAGGGAAATCAGCACGAGATCAGCAAAGCTCTCCAGTTAGAAGGTGTCTCTCATCACTCAGAGTAGGAAAGGCTGCGTCTGCCGACGACCTACCTACTCTGTGACTCAGAAAGTCAGATGATCAGGCTGCATTTTTGTTAAATGGGCTCACCATGTCCTCAAATTGTGACATGACACTTTTCACCCCATCTGTACTTTCCATGGACATCCCATTCCAGGTAAATGCCAGTAATGGTTTAAGTGTTTCACCATCAGCTGGCAAAGATTACTGTTACTCCATTGTTTAGTAGGAATTAGATCTTCAACTTCTCTCAAAACTTTGCTGTCAAGCTGGATTCGGTTACAGATAGCAGAAAATAAAGCATTTTAGGCAGAAAATGATTTAAATCGAAGAATAAGATCTTTACAAGAGACATTAAAAGATATGCAAGCCTAGAGTCTAGCTTATACCCCAGAATAATTATAGAGAGATTCTATAATGTTGGCCCACAGTGGAAGTTGCTATTTTAACCACAGTTAGGCAAGCGTGGAATCTGAAAGTTGTCTTTAGGACGGTTGACCTTGCTCTGTGGGTTTAACTGTAACCCAAGTCATGGCAGATTCACTCTAGAGCTCCAGAGTCAGTCTCAACAGGCTTTGCTCTATGCTTTAGACGCACCACACTACCAAATATCTCCTAAGACCACTCCTACATTGGAAACCCCAGCTCCTCCAGTGTAGCAATAAAGTCAGCAGAAACTGGCGGGCAGCCTCTGTCTTACTTCATTCGCGAATTGTGTATACTTGATATAATTACAGTGCCCAGTTCTTGATATGTTAGTGTCAGGCAAGCCCAAGAGGACTAGATCATAGCATCCCCTGCTTGCTTGTGCTTCAGGAATGTCCACATGGGTGCCACATCCGCCCCAAGGTTTCAAGACAAAATCCAAACAAGCTTGAAGCAAATAATCTCACTTATCCTTGGACTTTTACGAAATGTGGTTTTTGGAAACTGCCTGCTTACAAAATGTGGGCCTGATTCTAAATGATATAGATGTAACAAATATCTGTCTGACTAATGTTTTAAATTTTGATTTGTTCGCATAAATATTTTTAATTTGTATTAGTTGAAAACGAAAGCATTCTGGTTTGATACAATGATTCTCCAAAATAAGAAATACTAAAATGCCTTAATATGTGCAAGAGGAAAATAGAGAAATGAGATTATAGACATCTTTGACCTATTTATAAATGGGTCAACATCACTACAAATGTTGGATCAGATCTTTACAATCTCCTGTGACAGCTGATCAATATTTAGATGAGGAAAGGCATCGTTTTAAACTACTTTTGCTGATGTTTTTGGTTGGAAAAGATAACACAAGTATCCAATGGATTATAATAAACAGGAGAGGAGAAACTAAATCTTTGGTGATTGGACTTAGAATCTAATGAATGTACAATATAAAGGTTTACTTAAAAATTCTTCACTGTGGGATAACCCTTCTCTATGTTATGAGTATATGTTGTTCTCATTGGGTGTTAATAAAAGCTGCTTTGGCCTATAGCAAGGCAGAATATAGCTAGGCAAGAAAGCCAAACTCAAAACAAAGGAAAAGAAGGGCAGAGTCGACAGAGATGCAAGCCAGCAGCCTAAGAAACAAGATGTCAGCAGACCAGTAAAAACCACGGCCATGTGGCAATATATAGATTAATAGAAATGGGATAGTTTACTCCTGATTTGGACCTTGAGATTTCAGTCCGGTGCTCCAATGTGGTTCTCTGTCTCTGTCTCCTTTCATCGCCTGATGAAGTTTAATATTCAGGAGAAATATTCAGGATTTTCTTTGGGTTCTCCTTCTTATTTAGCTTCTCTAAGAACCCAACTTATAGGTTCAATGTCCTTTATTTATGGCTAGAAACCAAATATGAGTGAGAACATTCCATGTTCCTCTTTTTGGGTCTGGCTTACCTCACTCAGGATGGTGTTTTCTATTTCCATCCATTTGCCTGCAAACTTCAAGAAGTCCTTGTTTTTTACTGCTGAGTAGTACTCTAATATGTATATATTCCATACTTTCTTCATCCATTCTTCAATTGAAGGGCATCTAGGTTGTTTCCAGGTTCTGGCTATTACAAACAATGCTGCTATAAACATAGTAGAGCATATACGTTTGTTGTGTGATAAGGCCTCTCTTGGGTATATTCCCAAGAGTGGTATTGCTGGGTCCATGGGTAGGTTGATCCCAAATTTCCTGAGAAACCTCCACACTGCTTTCCAGAGTGGTTGCACAAGTTTGCATTCCCACCAGCAATGGATGAGTGTACCCCTTTCTCCACAACCTCTCCAGCAAAGGCTATCATTGGTGTTTTTTATTTTTGCCATTCTGACAGGTGTAAGATGGTATCTTAAAGTTGTCTTGATTTGCATTTCCCTGATCGCTAAGGAAGTTGAGCATGACCTTAGGTGTCTTTTGGCCATTTGAACTTCTTCTGTTGAGAGATCTCTGTTCAACTCAGTGCCCCATTTTATAATTGGGTTGATTAGCCTTTTACGGTCTAGTTTCTTGAGTTCTTTATATATTTTGGAGATCAGACCTTTGTCAGTTGAAGGAGAGAGAGCACAAGCAAGGAACTTAGGACTGGGAGGGGTGCACCCATACACTGAGACAATGGGGATCGGGAACTCACCAAGGCCAGCTGGCCTGGGTCTGAAAAAGCCTGGGTCAAAACTGGTCTCGCTGAACATAGCGGACAAGGAGGACTACTGAGACCTCAAGAACAATGGCAACGGGTTTTTGATTCTACTGGACCTAGTGGTTTTGTGGGAGCCTAGGCAGTTTCGTGGATGCTCACCTTACTAGACCTGGATGGAGGTGGGTGGTCCTTGGACTTCCCACAGGGCAGAGAACCCTGATTGCTTTTTGGGCTGACGAGGGAGGGGGGCTTGGTTGGGGGAGGGGGAGGGAAAGGGGAGGCGGTGGTGGGGAAGAGACAGAAATGTTTAATAAATAAATAAATAAATTAAAAAAAAATTAAAAGTAAAAAAAAAAAAAAAAGAAATGGGATAGTTTAAATGTAAGAGTTAGTTAGCAGCAAGCCTGAACTATAGGCCAAACAGTTCGTAATTAATATAAGCTTCTGTGTGACTATTTAGTAGCAGCTGCAGGATGGCGCAGAAGAGAAAAGCCTCCATTTGCAATTATTCTTCTTAATAATTTCTCCTCTTTGCATTTGGGCATATGCACACTAACACTTTAGAGATAAAACAAATCATCCAAAAATAATTATTTAATTTACTTATTCGAGTTTAGAAAAATGGTTTAGTGATCAAGAGTGCCTACTACTTTACAGAGTACCAGCCCCCTCTGGCCTCTTCCAGAACCTGCACACACATGGCACACACATACACAAACATATACACAGAGACACAGACATGCACACCTAGATACACACACACACACACACACACAAATAATAATATACCTAAAATTAACTCTTGCACTTAGAACACCCCCGTAACTGATTGGTTTACATTCATATTCTACATGTCAAAATACAGTGATGTCTTAGAAAACACAGAGAGGAAAGTCAGTTGCAACTCAAATTTCATGAAAGAGGAGGTTTGAAGCCAACAACTTGGGACTGTGGGCTCAAAACTGTGCCTGTCCATGCTGCTCAGATGAGCTCTGGTCCTGTGACCCTCCGGTCTCTAAACTTAACCCCGTTCCTCAGAGCTTTGTGGTTGTTTTCAGGAGAAGTGTATCTCTAGGGAACTCACTCCCTTTCACACTCCTTAGCATGCTCTGAGTGTGATCCTGGCACATAACTCAGATCCTAATTAAGTGTTGTCACTGAGATGAAAACAGGAAAAATGAAGCTAGAGAAAAATAGTTACAAGAAAAAGAGTACAAGCATCAAACGAAGGGAATTCAGCGTTCAATTTAAACCAAACACACCCTGTGTGTTTTGGATCTGCCAAGTGGATCTATCAATAAATCTCTTGCAGTATATGGAGCTGAACTATCACCAGTTTTCCAACAGACTGGTGTCTCCACCCAGATACTCTTTCCAGAACTATAGTTATTGAGTCAAAGCCTTGGCCATTCTAAGGAAATTCCACAAGTAACAATTGCCGTTCTTGGGGAAAAAAAAAAAAAAACCTGTTCATACTAAGTTAAAGCCTAGGGTTCTTTTTGTTGTTGACTTAAAAATACATTTCTAATATATGTTTTAGGTTTATTGCTCCCTGGGACAGCATATTATTAAATATAAAGTGAAGAGAGAGCTAAAATAAGTAAGTAAAGTGAGTGATAACACTACAGGTCAAGACACTATAGAACTATAATTTAAATGTGAGTGGGTGGCTGTCCCCGTGTGAACTATTCTCAAGTAGTGAAACCATTTGGAGCCTTGACAGGTCTCCTGATAGTGGAAAATGCCTGAAGACACATAGTGTACCTTGAATATAAGCCACAGGACTTAGTATGTTTTTTGCATACTTTTCTTATTCTTCATCTCTTTATAATAGCTAACACAGTCCTTTCAAATGATCCCTCCACAATTTCTTCATGCCTCATCCTCTTGTGTCTAGACCTGCCTTCTAGCGGAAACCCACCCTTTGTGGGCTATCCTGGTGGAGCACATAACACTCTTGTAAAAGACCCAAGCTCAGTTCCCGTCACGCACGTTTTTTGGTTCAGAGAAGCCTGTCATTACAGTTTACTCGAGTCTGTCACACTCTTCTAAACTCTGCAGAAACCTCCGCGCATGGACATACACGCACACAGACACTTTTAAAAAGAACCCCTTCCCAGCCACCGTGACTTTCCTTCTTGCGTGCAGCACTTTTCAAGTTTATTCTCATCCTCTGCTTTGATTTTTACAGAAATATTATCCCATCTTTCAAAGTCTATCTGGAAATTCCAACCAGAAAGAACTCTTTTTCTTGGAAGGAAACAGAGGTTAAAAAAAAAAAGATTGTGGCCATTTGGAAAATCAATACTACTCTTTCTGTTACCCTTTGTTCCCCTAGATTGTTTTACATTTTTTCCTAGGAATATGTTGTATGTCTTTGTGCAACCTATAGGCACACTCACCACTCTTGCCTCTCCCTCTTCCTCCCCTTTCTTCTCCTCCTCCTCCATCCATGCCAGGCAAGTTTCTCAGCAGCTACCTGGACTGTACACTATGCCTATATCAGTCTCATTTTCTCCTAGGAAATCAGGAAGGTAAGACACCAGCATGAGAATTCTAATCCCACTCACCCAGGATTCTTATTTCCATAGCAAGGAGGCAGAGAAAATTTGCAGAACTCTCTCTACTACATGGGGGAGGGAGTGACCACTAGACAACCTCTCTGTAGCAACACAGACCAGGAAGTGTGATGTAATTCAAAGCACTCAAGTTTGGGAAACTTGGGAACGGCTCACAAAATGTATCCACCCATCCCAGGTATGGCAAATGAGGAGGTTGAACACTAAAAGATGATAGTGGAGGTCAATACGGAATAGGGTTTAACATAAGCTCCAGAAAAGGGAGAAGAAAATTCCACTATGAAGGGCTTCAGTCGGCTTTGCCTCACACTTACTCCTCAAGGCCTATGCAGATATAAGGCTTCGAGTCTGTTCAACTGCCCCTGAAGAACAGCTACTGGTCTTTTTGTCCATTTCAGCCTCATTTACTACAGAACACTAGATATTCTTAAGGACAGGACTACAGTGGAAGCTTGCCAACTGTTTTCTTGGGTTTCAGACTTGCAGAATTATTTTTATTATTATTATTTTTGCTTTATAAATAATACCATTCAAAATTTCCACCTCCTCCTCTCCTCCCATTTCCTTCCCACTCCCCCACTCACGCCTCCCTCCCCGTCCAGTCCTAATAGAGGGCAGGGTACCCTGCCCTGTGGGAAGTCCAAGGTCCTCCCCTCTCCATCTAGGAAGGTGTGCATCCAAACAGACTAGGATCCCCAAAAGCCAGTACATGCAATAGAATCAAATCCCAGAACAATTATCATTGGCTTCTCAGTCAGCCCCCATTGTCAGCCACATTCAAAGAGTCCGGTTTGATCACATGCTCATTCAGTCCCAGTCCAGCTGGCCTTAGTGAGCTCCCATTAGATCAGTTCCACCGTCTCAGTGGGTGGACGAACCCCTCGTGGTCCTGACTTCCTTACTCAGCTTCTCCCCTTTCTGTTCTTCAACTGGACCAGAATTCTTTAGGGTCAATCCTTCCCTGACTCCCACGATTCTAAGCCTGAGTCACAGTCTGTTGCCCCCTAGAGGATGACTCATCTGGGTGGTTTTCTGTGGAAATCCTTAAGCAGGGCTTCACCTACTCACTGTTAAAAACTAGACAACTGAACCCCAGGGAGCCCACGTCCAGCCACGTACTCACTCTGACGGACCAAGGAACGGCAACCATGGAAAGGAAAGTGTTTTGTGTCTTTCATTCCACTAGACCTACAGAGAACATTTTTCTGTCTGCAAGTCATTGACTAACCACTCCCAGAACAGCATTTCTTGGGCTCCTTCCTCATGAGGCACCTACCACAGATTGATCTCCCAGTGGCAAGGAGCCTGAACCAGAAAAATATCCAAAACTGGTTCGATTCCAAGTCTCTCAGTAGGAGCTATGTTCCGAAGGCATTAAACTTTTCAATGGGAAACAAAATAGTACCTTGCAGGAACACACAGTACACTGGCCTTTCTCTCAGGAGCTAGAGTCTAAATTATGGTGGAAAAATTCAAAGAAATAGAAGCCTGGTGAGTGGGTTAAAAATAAAGCCCATCACTCAGCATCATCGGTAAATGTTTTAGAGTTCTTGGACAGGCAGAACCTCACACCATACTGTGTAAATCAAGGCCTTCATGGAAGAAACTCTGTTCTCAAAATTGATGTTCTGCCTTGGTGTATTTATATAATACTCAATATATATTGAGAATTGTCTCCTCAAAGTATTGCCTTTTGTGTTGGGTCATTTTCCCCTTGAAAACTATTATAGTATTAATCTTGAAGGTACGGACTATTTAGTTCTAGACATTATTATACTTTTGACTCCCAAATCTTAAAAAAGCAGTCCCTGGCAGGGAACCCAAATATAAGTTTCAGGCTCAGATGAGACAACTCAATAAACTCATATCAGAGATAACTTATAACAGAAATGATGTGCTCACCAGGAGTAATGTCAAAAACAGAGAGCACATACTTAGCACATAATTATTCTCCAAAAACAAACCATGGCTAGGACTGATCTTTGGTATCAGCCTCCAGTTAATATGAAATAAACACTGAATGCTTAGAAGAGACTTCCATTTTCTTAAAGTAGGATGGCCTAGCTTCTCAGAAGCTATGCTAAAGTATCACATGGAAAACGTATTTTTTGTTTTTGTTTTTGGTTTTTGGAGACAGGGTTTCTCTGTGGCTTTTTTGGAGCCTGTCCTGGAACTAGCTCTGTAGACCAGGCTGGTCTCGAACTCACAGAGATCCGCCTGCCTCTGCCTCCCGAGTGCTGGGATTAAAGGCGTGCACCACCATCGCCCGGCTTTTTATTTTGTTTTTGTTTTTGAAAACGTATTTTTAATGAAAGATGACAATGTAATATATACATGTTTATCAACAGTTTATTCTTTCTATTTTATGTGTATCGGTGTTTTGCCTGCATTTATGCCTGTGTACCATGTGCATGTACTACCTGTAAATGCCAAAAGAGGGTGCCAGTTCCAGGCGGAACTGGAGTTACAGACANGGTCTCGAACTCACAGAGATCCGCCTGCCTCTGCCTCCCGAGTGCTGGGATTAAAGGCGTGCACCACCATCGCCCGGCTTTTTATTTTGTTTTTGTTTTTGAAAACGTATTTTTAATGAAAGATGACAATGTAATATATACATGTTTATCAACAGTTTATTCTTTCTATTTTATGTGTATCGGTGTTTTGCCTGCATTTATGCCTGTGTACCATGTGCATGTACTACCTGTAAATGCCAAAAGAGGGTGCCAGTTCCAGGCGGAACTGGAGTTACAGACAGTTCTTAGCTACCATGTAGGTGCTGGGAACTTAACCTGAGTCTTCTGGACAAGCAACTAATATTCTTAACTGTAGTGATAGGAGCGGCGGGGCTGCGTCCCCGGCACCCGACCGCCTGCATGGCTAGCTTATGCCCGAAATAATTACACGGAAACTGTATTCTTTCAAACACTGCTTGGCCCGTTATCTGTAGCCTCTTATTGGCTAGCTCTTACATATTAATCTAACCCATTTCTAATAATCTGTGTAGCCCACGAGCTGGCTTACCAGGAAAGATCTTAACCTGCGTCTGTCTGGAGTGGGAGAATCATGGTGACCCCTTGACTCAGCTTCTTTCTCCCAGCATTTTGTTCTGTCTACTCCACCTACCTAATTTTCTGTCCTATGAGGGCCAAGGCAGTTTCTTTAATAGTTAACCAATAAAAGCAACAGATAAGATACAAGACCCACCCCCATCATTTCCCCTTTTTCTGTTTAAACAGAAAAGAAAGGCTTTCATTTTAACATAGTAAAATTACATATAGCAAAACAGTTATCAAGCAAGAATTACAGTTACAATATATCTATTTTATCTTTTATCATAACTAAGGAAAACTATAACTATCTATTCATTCTTTAACTCCATCAAATACTCCAGAAGGATATAATATTACCTAAGCAAATAAGAAATAAATGACAGAGACATCTCGCTGCCTGGACAGTCACCCAAAGTTCTTTTGTACCGTTGGGGCATCCATCTTCAGCCTTTAGGCCCATAGTATCCAGCAGACATTTTCATCAAGCAGGAAATTCCAAAGACAGTTCAGTCATTTTCTGCTGTGTCCTGCAGAATGTCTCGCAGACTCCTTCATAAATCAGGAACCCCAAAAGACCATCTCACCTTTAGGCAAGTTCAGCAGTCCTCTTTCTGCGGGTTCTGTGTCCAGTTTATGCAACAGTCCAGGCAAGAGCAGTTTCTTGCCCAAATGGCTAACCAACTCCATAAGGATCCTCTTCAATGCCCATCTTCCTTTTGAAGTAGATTGGTGCTGCCAGGAGCAGATGTGTCTCATTGTCATGAAAAGCCCTAAGTTATTAAAAAATTTAAAATGCCATATTCTGCAGTCTTTGAAAGATATGAAGAATGACTATCTAACTGAAATATATCTCTATATATCTAGAAAATCTAACTAACATGACTACAAGCTTTACTATCATCGATGATTATCCATTAGCAACCTATATTTCCTAATTATACATTACATTTTAAAAATGAACTATAACTACTAAGTGATGTCTCCAGCCCCTTAAAGTAGTATTTTATTTGATAATCCCTTAGTATCTCCAGGATATATTATTTATTTCTTGTAATCATCAACGTGGTAGTGTTAACTTTGATAATATCCACTACTAATCAAGAAATGAGTAAATTGTGCCAATATCTTTTTCACTTATTTACTTCTTTGATCATTGATATAGGGTAATAATAAAAATACATGGATTCACTTTTTAAAAGTTGTTTTAGATTTATTTTGTGTGTATGAATGTTTTGCCTGCATGTATGTTTGTGCACCATATGCATGCCTGGGACTGGCAGAAGTCAGAAGAGGGTGTTAGATCCCTTAGGACTAGAGTGTGGATGGTTGAGAGCCACTATATGGGCCCTGGGAATTGACCCAGGTCTTCTGCAAGGGCAGAGCCATCTTTCCAGTTTCAGTAACTGACTTTCTGGGTTTTTATAGTTTCTACAGCTAGTGATTGGAGTTTCTTTAACTTTTTCTTTGGAATGCTTTAATGAGCACACATTGGAAAAATCCTTATTCGATCGAGGAAACAATTGTCAAAGTAAACAAAGTCTGAAGCAGTAACTTTCAGACTTCCTCTGTGGTTTGCTTGAAAAAAACACAATAAATGACCAGTTAGCGTTTTACAAATGAAAATGTCATCATATAGACTACAGCTGGTGTTGTTCTTAACATGGCTCTGCTACTTTGTAGAACTTTTAAGAGCCATTTCTCAGTGCTCACGAATTCCTTCTCTTTGGAGGCCTTATATTTTAGTGTTAGATCATCGCCAATTATCACCTTTCAGTTCACCATACAATCAAATGTCGTATCCCCAAACAATATTCTAATACAATCCATGCAATAAATATGAAAAAACCTACTTAGTTAAAGGGTTGTTTAGTTCAGAAATAAAACTGAAGTGGCATAGCCCTTGATTTATTTACCATTAAAAAACCTTTCTATAATAAGTTGCATTTGCCTTCTTCTTTCAAATTAAGAAAGATATAGATTGTGGTATATGTAAGTAAATGTCAGGGCACAACAAAAGCCAGATCATTGTGGCCAAACATTGGACGAGATTGCCCACTTACTCCTGCCAAGACCTTGTCATTTTAATGAGATTCATGTTCAAGTTGCTCCAGATCTCTCTGAAGTAGGCACTCACTCTGCCATTGTGGTTAAATCATGTGTATTTACTCCAAAGTGATTAATCCTTCTGTTTCCATGCTGAGACCGCTGAAGGGACTTTGCATTTGACACACTAATGCCAAGGACGTAATACGTGTTCATTAAAACTATGTTGGGCCAGAACAAATGCTTTATGATATATCTCCTTATAAACACGTATTAAGAACAGATATTATACTTGGTGCACAGACTATGTGCAAAGGCAGCCTTGGTTCTCACAGGTGGAAATAAATTGCTGGGTGAGTATATTATTGATAACGTGTTCAGTCTCATAGAGATCACACTTGTGTGGAGAAGATAAGACTTTGAACACATGATTGCAAACGGGAAGATGAGAGCGAGAGTGAGTGAGCCGGACGATGTAAGTAAGAATAGAATCTGTCAGATTAATGTGTGGATTTTACACCAACAGCAATAGAGTACCCCTAAGTTGTCTCTAAACAGAGAAAGACAGATTTTTACTCCATAGCTGGGTTAGTCTCACCACGTAGCCCAGGCTAGAAGCTGCAGAATTGAAGGGGTCATGGAGAACAGCTGAAGCTTATTACTGTGAGAGGCCCATTTAGGCCACTGGTGAAGATACAGTGTCCATTGCAGTGAAGACGCAGGATTTAAGGGATCAGAAAGAAGAAGCTGAAGCTTTGTACCATAACAGGCAGATTCTATAAATAGAAGCCAGAAGAGGCTACTGGCAAAGGAACAGCCTTGCCTGCAGTGGAGATCCCAGCATATTGGAGACACTGGGGCCATGAGACACTCATCAAGGACAGAGTGGGTATGGAGTAGAACTGGCTGAGCCTCTAAGGCAAGCCGTATGTGCTGCTGATGGCAGAGCCAGAGAAATGCAACTGCTTAAGTTCTCTGGAACCCAGAAGATCATGAATAAGTCCAAGATATTGAATACTGAGTTATTTACACTGTTAGAGTTTGGTTTTGCTTTGATCTGATTGTGAATGAGACCAAGTCATTTGTTGAAGTAAGAAAGTATTTCAGTTGTTTTTGATTTTACAAGACCCTACAGTTAAGAGACATTGGACTTAAAATGAGACATTGGACGTTTTAAAGAGACTTAACTTTTAGAGTGTTTGAATTTTTAAAAGTACTGTCACATTTACAGTTATACTGTACTTCATTTTATTAAACCAATATGAGTGACAAATTTTTACAGTGTACAAGAGCATTATCCCATGGCAAGATCTAAATAATAAGTCATTGTCCTGTTGGTTTTATTGTCAGCTTGATATAAACCACAAATCATCTGGAGAATGGGGGACATCAAATTAAGGACTTGTCTAGATCAGATTGGCTTATGGCATGTGGCAATACTAGTTGTTTTTCTATTGTAATAAAATACCAGAACAAGGAAACTTATGCAAGGAATAGCTTATTTGGAGTTGAAGAGGACACAAGCCCATGATGGCAGCACGGATGAATGGAGACAGGATCAGAAAGCGGAGGGCTCACATCTTCAAACCACAGGCACAGACTAGAGAAGGAGCTGGGAATGATAAGGAGGCTTTGAAACCTCAAAATGTGCCCCAAGTAGCATACTTCTTATCAAGGCTATACCTCTTAAAACTACCTGTCTTAGCTACGATTCTATTGCTCTGAAGAAACGCCATAATCAATCAATGTAACTTATAAATGAAGCAGTCCTGCTCACAGCTTCAGAGAATTAGTTCATGCCTACTATGGCAGAAAGCATGGTAGAGACTGGGCTTAGTGTGGGCTTTTGAAACCTCAAAGTCCACTCCCAGTTATACATTTCCTCCAACAAGGCCACACCTCCTAATCCTTCTTAAGCCATCCACACTAGAAACATGAGTTTATGGGGGCCATTCTTATTCAAATCACACTACTCAAATAGATGACCAAGTACTCAAACAGCAGAGCTTCTAGGGAACGTTCGCATTCAAACTACCACAGTGCGAAAGTGCCTTAATTGCTAAAAGAAGGACTGGGTGGCCTATGGACTGGCTGATCCTGAGCTATGTAAGAAAGTAAAGCTCTAAGCATGAGCTGGTGAGTAAGGGAGCCAGAAAGTGAGACAGCAAGCATCATTCTTCCATGGTTTCTGCACTAAGTTCCTGCCCTGACTTCCCTCAAATATTGTGGACCTGCCATTATAAGCCAAATAAATCCCTTTTTTCCCCTTCAGTAGTTTTGGTCAGTGTTTTGTCACAGCAACAGAATGAAACTAGAAGAGACATACTGACTTTTGACAAAATGTGTCTAGAAAAAGAGTAATCTTCACAACAAATAGCATTGGCTCAACTATGTTCATGTAGGGACCATAAGCTTTAACTCTTACCTCTTAATATATATA
>NW_026067946.1:3322277-3350727 GCF_014885135.2 Alexandromys fortis
TATGTTTTATAAGGGTTAAAAACCTAATTATGAAAACTCTCAGACAAAAACATGAACAACACTCTTTGTGACCTTAAACTGGAACAAAATTTCTTAGAATTTTTTTTAAAAAAATATTTGATGTGGGATTCCCCTATCTATGCTGTGAATACCATTGGTTAATAAAGAAACTGTCTTGGGTCTGTACAGGGAATAGAGGTAAGTGAGAAAAACTAAACTGAATGCTGGAAGGAAGAAGCCTGAGTCAGAGAGAAGCCATATAGCCCTGCCAGAGACAGATGGCCGGAACTTTATCAGGTAAGCCACAGCCATGTGGCAATGCACATATTAATAGAGATGAGTTAAGTTATGATACAAGGGTTAGCCAACAAGAAGCTAGAACTAATGGGCCAAGCAGTGATTTGAATAATATAGTTTCTGTGTGTTTATTTCAGGGCTGAGCGGCCAGGAACCAAGAAGAGGCTTCCTCCAACAAACACTAGTCACAAAAGAAAATAAAATTGACAATTGAGCTTTATCAAAATTATAAGCATCTATTTTTAAAAGATGTCATCTAAAAAAGGAAACGGTTAATCTCACATACACAATTAGTACTCACAATATATGCCTCATGAGCTCTGTAGCCAGAACCCATTTTAAGAGCCTTTCCACAATCCAAGAAAATCCACATGCTATAATTTGCATAAAGGAAATTTTTATAGATAAATCACAAACATGTGGTATATGTAAAGCAGCACATTGAAATACTCAAAATGACTAAGGAAATTCAGATTAAATGATAATAAGAGAGGCTGGAAAAGGGCCTCAGTGAGTAAAAGCACTTGCCTGATGAACTCACAAGGTCAAAGAGAACCAACCCCTGGAGGTCAGTTGTCTTCTGACCTCCACGTATACAGCATAACATATACATGTGCCCACAAATACACACTCACAAAATAAAAGCATCAATGTGGAAATGATACCGAGGAAGTACAAGGACTGCCACTGAACTCTTGGCATCAATGAAGAATAAAGAAGTACTTAAAACATTTGACATGTCCTCACGA
The DNA here is from genome assembly GCF_014885135.2 of Alexandromys fortis. NCBI lineage: Eukaryota > Metazoa > Chordata > Mammalia > Rodentia > Cricetidae > Alexandromys > Alexandromys fortis. The sequence goes on from NW_026067946.1 coordinate 3,323,324, forward strand.
AGGTCAATATGTAAATGCTCTAAGGATGCAGAAATTCTGTTTCTTAATGTTCACCCAAAAAGGATGTGCATGTCCATGCACAGAGTAATTTGTAGGTGAATCACCACAGCAGTGTCATCCGTAAGCCCAGTATAAAAAGATTGAAATGATGACACATTCACCACATGAACTGCTGTGAAGAAAACGAATGAGCTGCAGATGGAACAACAGTATGGATGACTCTTACAGACATCCTCCTGAGCAAAAGAGCAGCCGACACAAAAGGGATCTTTGTGTAATTTCCACTTAGGAAAACATCCAGAGTAGATAAAACTAATACTGGTTGAAAAAAGAATGTCAGAGCTGTGGTTTAGTGGGTTGGACTGGAGTGAGTTCAGGGGGAGTTTATGGGAATATTCAATGTCTTGATGGCAGCACTGGATTTATTGACATACATATTGCTAAAACCCACCAAGTCATATACTTGAAGATCGTGCATCTTATTTTGTGTGAAGTACATATTAGCATAATGTTAACTAATAATTGACATTTCTTTATATCTTAATTTTCTTTCCAGGTAGCAAAACAGACTGCCTTCAACCGCCTTCAGAAGGGCTTCTTTTTGCCAAGAGATACAATTGGTCAAAGTGATGAGAAAAAGTGGCATAGGTGTACTTATCCCTATGGACATCTATTTATCCCCTAAGTCTTAGAGAGGGCACAGACAAGGAAGCAGAAAGATGTATGAGCCAGAGACTGGGGAAAAGGGCTGTGAAGTGATGTCTTCTGAACACGGCATGGCCATTACATTCCAGAACCCACTGCAGCTGTAATGAACTACACAAGATTGGGCCTGTTACTCTTTAATCACCCATGAGGAAGGGACTCACAAGGTCTCCTTACTGAGGGACCATGGTCAGATAATTGGTCCTAGGGGAGGGGGTGTTCTTTTCTTTAGTGGTGCAGCCAGTGATAACTTGCCCATGTTCTAGGAGATATTCCCACTCATGCTCATAGAAGCAACCATAATTAAACTCAGTGGGACACATACTCATGAAAACACAGATACACACACGCCAAGTAGGAGGAACATTGAGCCTGTTGGGAAAAAGAAGGGCTTCAGTGGGAGAAAGAGGAGGACTAAATGAGGGTATTGAGAAAGATTGAAAATTACCCAAAATCAAAATATACACATATAAAATTGTCAATAAAAACAAAATAAGGATAAAAATATTTGGATAAAACAAATAATTGCTTCTCTCTCCATGTTTATAGACAACATCTTTCATCATGATTGTTTGTGTACAAAGAATCTTTGTCTCCATTTAAATTCTACCATTCAAATACCAGGCGGTAATGCCAATTACTCTCTACTTGGTGCTTAATTGGAGCTAGATTCTCTGTCGTTCACTTACGAACATTTCGTGCTAGCAACAGCCCTTCAAGATTGGTTTTATTATCCTTATTTTTTTGTGGAGAAATTTAAGACTAGGAATAGTTAAGTCATTTGTTCAAGGACCCGCTGTTACACACGCAGGGACTGCCTGTCTCCTTCACCCTTGTTATTTCTTCTCTTAGTCACTTTTCAACTAATTTGCATATCAGACTGATTCCCAAAGCCATAGGCATGAGGGTGATAGTCATTGCCAGCCTTGTAATTTAACTGGCCTGGCCACAATCTCACTGCCACGTAGTCTTTAGTGAATCATTAGCTTATTTCTTCCAACAATTAAACAAAAAGAAGTAAGATGAAAGAAGCAATTGTTTCCCTTCTTTCTACATAGACTTGGATTCAAAAGTTAGTGGTGCCAATATTTGGTAAGCATGTTGCTTAATCTTACTAAAGCTTGGAGTTCTTTTTATTCATAAGACAAAAATATAAATAACCACTGTCACAAGATTGCTATGAGAATAAAATGAGGCAATGCATTTAAAGCACATTGCATGGTGCCATTACTATAATAAATGGCAAGGACTAGAAATGATTATTATTAATGAAAGCACAGAAGTACAGTCGCATATGTAGAAAATTAAGTTGCCAACTTCTCTTATTAATGCTTGTTTTATAATTGTTTTCTTCTTCTACTAAAAGACCACAGCTCAATTGTATAGGTCTGATGGTTTGAAAGAAAATGAACCCCAAAGGGAATGGACTATTGGGAGGAATGGCCTTGCTTAAATAGGTGTGGTCTTGTTGGAGGAAGTGTATCACTGTGGAGGCAAGCTCTGAGTTCTCATATATGTTCAAGTTATTGCCCAGTGCCCAGAGTACTTCCTGTTGCCTATGAGTCAAGATATAAGGACTCTAACTTCCAGCACCATGTCTACCCTCATGCTGCCTTGCTTTCTGCCATATGATAATGGACTAAACCTCTGAACTGTAAGCAAGTCACCCTAATTAAATGTTTTCCTTTCGTAAGTGTTGCCATGGTCACGGTGTCTCTTCAAAGCAATAGAAACCCTAACTAAGACAATGGGCATCAGAGATTTCTTAGACACAAATCATTTTGAGTCTGTATAGATTAAAATTTCATTCCATATTAATTTATAGCGAATGTATTCAGTAGTTTCTAATATGCCATTATGTTATAGGCCCTTGTGATTTAATTAACTCCAAAATACGTATAAAGCATTGAAAATGAAGATTAAATGATATGTCTTATTCCCATAACTGGTCTAGAATAGTGACTGAGATCTACAACTTTGTTTTGATTCTTGTTTTCCCTGGACCTTCTAGAAGAGGTAACCACAATTCATGAAAACAACTGAAATGTAGAAGAAACACTAGGCAGAGGCCACAGAAACCAATGCTTACAACAATAGTTACAGTGTTCATTGCCCTTCTTTGAAAGATCTTCATGGACTGACTGTTTGGCTCGGATTATGCAGGGTTCTGAGTTCAGCCTGAAACTAAGAAGATCGTATGGCTTCTCTCGAGCACAATTAGGAAGCAGGTTTTCTCTTCCACAACCACACCATATCGTCTTTCCACTCTGTCTCCACCCCAAACACACAGATCACTTTCAAATGTTCTTAGAGCATCATTGCATAGGACAAGTTCCATGTATTACCCAATGCAGTGTGAGCAATTTGTTATCTCATGCTCCTCTTGGGCTTCCAAGGGGAGCTGTGCACAACAGATAAATTTAAAGCAGAGATATGCTAGAGGTGCCTGGAATACACATAAATGTCTTCACAATGTCCCTTCTCGCATAGCAGAAGACCATGACTGCATAGTGTGAGAATAAATAAATAAAACTTTTAGGGTGATGGAGAACTGTAGGGAGAGTTGAGAGGTGAGTAAGCCAGGATTTGGACCTCACCGCACACCCTTTCCTATCACTAATAGAAACAACCCTGACAACACCCCCATAGCACCTACAATTGCGCTTTTTGTCACTGGACTGCCGACCAGCCCAATCAAATTACTTGGACTCCACTTATGAATGATTTTGCCAACTGGCTGACACTTTGTTTTTGTGGTCAATATAAACAAATTACTTTGACTGATTCATTGGTTTCAAAGGTCTATTATCCTCTCAGATCCTCTCTTCCCATTTTTCCGTGTTGCTAGCCTAACATTCTCGATGTACTCACGTAGGGAGATCAGTTAAAGACAGCAGAATAAAATACTTTTCTATTCCCCACACTTAAATTCCACTTTTTTCTTCCTTAGGTGGCCAAAGGGGCTAGGTAAGCAAGCCAGATATATTTAAAATTCATTATTTCTGGGCTATTTCTAGACAGTTTGTTTACTTATTTTCTTTTTTTAGTTTGGTCTTAACACACAAATGTGTACCAACTGTCTACGTTTTATATTTGGGTGAGTACCTGGAAGTGGCATGTGGCAGAAAGCAAGGCTGGAGAGCAAGGCCTGTAAGGTCGCCGTTAGCTTTCAAGTCCACTCGCTGGTCTCCTTCTGCTCCAGCGAGAAAAAGTTGGGGATCTGTATCTCACTGTGGCACTTTTTCGATGATCTTTTCTGATAATCAATACCTTCACTACACACTCAGTTCACCCCTCTTATGTAAGATGTCATAATTGCTTCTTGTCTTTAATGTGCTTCTGCGCTTTGATTTTCCACTTCTTTTGGGTGATTTCCTTTGCTGTGTTAAAACTACAGGGTGTCAGCAAACTCGACACAAGCCGCGAACTTTACTGAAGAACAAGATTCACATGTGCTTTCTGTGCTACATACTTTTCCATTTTTATTTTTGTGTGTGTGGGGTGGGGTGGGGTTGTGTGTGATTGTGTGCACACAATCCACAGAGGCCCGATGAGAGAGTCATTCTCCCTGGAGTCAGAGCTACAGGCGGTTGTGAGCAGCCTGATTGGTGCAGAAAAACCAGTCTGGGTTCTCTAGAAGAGTAGGAAGCACACTAAAGCTCTGAGCCATCTCTCTAGCCCCCAAACCAAAGAGTCAATGCTCACACACTGGTTCTCTGGTTATGGAGTTATTGTTCTGGTTCTGATCATTCAAAGGTCCCGCTTTATATTTTTAACTTTCTGAATAATTCCATATCCTGTGAATATAAACTTCTCTAGCAAGTTCTGGAGACTTGGTGTTTTAATTTCTCGTTCTTTCTTTTTCGCAAACAAGACTTTTTATTTATCACTATTGGAAGTCTGGAATTTAAAACAGTTTCTTGGTTCATATCCATCAGTTCGTTCAACTTCAGCCCCTGACACGTCCTCAGTAGAGCTCCATGAGTTTTCACAATTCAAACTTGGGTTTTTTCACATTTTAATTTTTCTAAGGCAAACATTGTGAAGAGGATAACTGGACTTGCAGGTCTTATCTACGTTTTCCCCAATGCTGTCTGCAATCAATATATTAACCAGTTTTGTCTTGCTTTTGCCCTGACCATCCTCAGTAATTAGCTTGAATTTTCTAAACGCAACTCTGTCATTTTGTACATCAGCAAAACTCTCTTCGGACACATAACCCCTGAGGTCATCAGATTCAATTTTGGTTCCTTGAATCCGTGTGATGAGTGTTTTTCAATGTTTTTTAAAATTGAGAATAGACAGAGTTTTCACATCATACATCTTTCTTAGAAAATGGATCAACTACCTTCTTCTTGGCTTCTTTCTTGACTCCTTTAGTCAGGGACTTGTTTTTGTTGACTACTTCCACGGTGCTGCTCAGAGAGCCAAAGGGAAGGAAGTAGATGCAGCTTGTATGAGAACTTATGTGAGTGGGGAGGGACTTTTATTTCTTGGTAGAAATGGAACCTTGCTTTAAAAAATAAAAAGATGGGGGTGGATGGGATGATTTTCTCTTTTTTTGATATAAGCCATAGATCTGTCCACAAACATAAAAACAATAACAAAAAAAAAAACTGGCTTCAAATTGGAATCAGCTGTGCATCTTACCAAAGTTAAAGAGCTGGGGCATCTTGACACAGCTAGTTACTATCATCATTATAATTGCTGCTAGTATTACTCTTTTTAATAACTTAAGCATTGAGTGTAAAGAAACTGGTTTGTCTAATTTTGAAAGCAGTCATTTTGCCTCTAAGAAAGGAGCACATGCTTGGGTACACGGTATTACTCCAGGGTGGCAAACACTTTCTATTGTCCTCAATGTGGTGGCCTTAGCTCTCACAGAGAGCTAAGTCTCAAGCAAGAGAGTTCAGAGGAAATGAAAGAGGGAGAAAATGAGCTTTTCTTTTTCTTTTATGGCATTTAGAGTCTGTGCCAGTGAACCCATTGGCATATTCCCCCAACCCCTGAAGTTGTGCGTATATGATCATATGTGTGTGTTTAGTAAAGAAAATTAACAAGGCACATTGTGACTGTTCTGAGCAGTTATTTCTGTTTTCACGAAATGGTTGTAAGTCTTTTGAAGCAAACTGGGAGAAAACGATGAGCCTCATGCACTGTGAATGTTTAGTGATCCTGTGTATAACTCATCTATATAGTACACTGCTCTGCAAAGCACAAATGTGCTTATGAGATTCTGTAAAATAAATGTGCAATAGAGTTTCGCTAATGGAAAAGACTTAAAAGGTGAAAATTATCTCTATCCTATGTATACATAAAAGTACCCAATATTTTAAAGTCACTTGGGGAATTATTTTTGCAATATGAATGGCCATAATGTAACTAATGTAATTAATGGCCATAATTCATTCATAATGCAGTGAATGAATTGAAAATAGAATAAATGGATATTCAAGAAAATCAGAGATTTTGAAACTTGGAAAAATACTTTTAAGAGGATTTGGCTTGTTCAATCTGACAAAGACCTAAGAACCAGAAAAAAAATAATAAAACACATATACAGAGAAGCATTTTCTTCTCCTCCCTTCTCCTCCTTTCCCTTTTCCCACTTCCTCCCTCCCAAAATACCAGAACTGGAAACAAAGGCAAGTTAACTGACATACTTTCTACCCTCCCAATAGGAGCTGCTTTGTTCTTGTGATCCAACTTGACCTCCACAGCAAAGGTCTTCCCTCAGAAACCTGTGGTCAAGTAATAACCGTCCCCAGGCTTTTTTTCTGGAGATGAACTCTTCCTCGGCAGATGTAGAGACTTTTTCAGATGAAAGATAATTATAGTCAGTCTCTTCCACTTCTCCTTATAATTTCATCTGTCCATCCAAATTACAGATGCCTCCTTTCTTTCTTTCTTTCTTTCTTTCTTTCTTTCTTTCTTTCTTTCTTTCTTTCTTTCCTTTTTTAACTCTATCTCCCTTACCAGGTCTAGAGAAATCCAGTAGTTATTAAATCTTTCAGCCAGCCAGAAAAATGACAACTAGCGCTATCTTAGAGATGGTTCTGTTCAGAGAAGGATTCGCAGCTGACTGGCTGGAGTATTTTTGTTCCTAAAGTTTATCTTTATCATAATGCAATATATTTACCACATATGGGCAAAATTCTGTGTCATATCCCTTGGTGACCAAGAAAGGTATGTGGTCATGTATGGGCTCCATCTAACTTGACTCAAAAAGTCAGAGGCATTACCCTGGACTCTCTGTCCCCCCACCCCCACCCCCTTCTGCCAGTCAGGATGCTCCAGTGGCAGAAGACAGAAGCCAACTATGTTAATCCACAATAGAACACATGAGAGAGAATTTGAAGGGAACGCTGGAGAGCCAGAAGTTGTCACTTTTTCTAGCGGTGGGAGGAGGAATATTTTTGGCCATGTGACCAACTTGACATTCAGATTCTAGGAAGGCAGCTTCATTAGGACAAACAGATCTCATGACCACTTCTTGAAGTGATGAAGTCTCGTGAATGTTTTCTCAGTCCAACCTCACTACAGGGGTGGGGAAATGGGGTGACTGGGGCTGGGGAGGTGGGGTCAGAGGTTCCCGCAGAGTTTCCCAAAGAACAGTAAGAAAGGGGAAATGGCTGTGGAGCAGACAAACTAGCAGATGGCCACCAAACCATCTCTGTGGGGTGATCAGTTATGAAAAGCCAGAGACTAAGAGGTGAGAGCAAAGTGTGTCTAGACAACAGCTCTATGATGGGAACAATAAAATGGATGCTAAACTCTGGTTTTGCCTAGCCGTTTAAACAGGGCCACTAAGTAGCAATTTTCCTTTGAATCGGGTCCAGAGCTTCCGGGACCCTGAGTGGGATGTGAATAGCTGGTCTATTAGGCATCTCTCCCCAGCCGGAGATTGTCCTCCCACTCCTTCTCCTGGCCACACCTACTGCCTTCTTTGTACTGAACTCTGAACTCCAAGGCTGTTGCTCTTGTAACACCTCTGTTTAGAGCGCAAAAGGAATCAAAACCTGCTGCTGGACACTTTATTGAATTTCAACATTTAATATTGGTAATTTGAGTTTAAAGTGTGACGTCAAACCTCCTTATTAGACACAGAAGAGAAAGAGCAAGAAGTCAAATCAATCGTCTGTCTACCTGAAGACGTCTTTGAGCACTCTCCCACTCTCCAGTACACAGTAGGCATGAAAGATCTTCATTGTCACTTAAAGTGCTAATTGGTCTGGCTATCTGGAGAAAGAGAGAGAGAGAGAGAGAGAGAGAGAGAGAGAGAGAGAGAGAGAGAGAGAGAGAGTCATTGCTTCAACGTAGCAAACTTTGTTCGCTGTAAATTTTCACTTTGGTTATTAAAATACTCACTGTAGGAAACAGATTTGTAACCCATTTCTCATATTACCTACAGCCAGAAAAACAAAATTTGATATCCTGGGGTTTATTTGCTGAGGAGGGCGCTTCCCATAAAAGCGGGGTGAGTGTGCATTGGGAAATTCGTCTGGTTTAACTTCTTTATGGATAAACGTTAGTCACAACCTCCCCCATCCCAACATGCACACTTGGCCCCAACGCTCTCCCCACCTCTTGACTTCCCGCCTCTCCAGGGCTGGTGACCTAATAGCATTTTTCTTCATGCATATTTTGGCTTGGGCCCACGGCCTGGCTGCCTTCGCCTGTCTGAGTCTTTTGAAATTCCTGCATGTTCGGCCCAGATTAAGCCGAGTGTGTCTCAGAATGTGTGTTCCGTTTTGTTCTTTCCCCTTAACTCTCCCTGTGCAACGTGTCTGGGGAGGAGGGGAGTGGGGCGGGAAGGGGAGGAGGGGCAGAGTGGAGGAGCTGTCCGCCTTGCACGTTTCCAATCGCATTACGTGAACAAATAGCGGAGGGGCAGTGAGGCCAGAACGGCTTGTGTAACTGCAAACTTGTCAGAAAGTTTAAAATCTTCCCCCCTTCTTTTACTCCAGACACTGTGCGCTCTCCGGGACAATCGTGCGCAGCTCCCGGTCGCCTTCCAGGACTGGGAAAGGGGAGAGAGAGAGAGACGGTGCCACGTCCGACGGCCGCCTGGGCTGGGGGCAGGGTCTGCCGTCCGCCCTTGGCACGACTCACTGCGACCCATCCCCGCGCCTCTCCCTCCTCCTGGCCCGAAGAGGTCTCGTTCCTTCGCGGGATCTGAGCCCCGTCTGCATTTTCTCCCAGCCACGTCCTCTCCGAGAAGGGACTAGCCGGGAGAGCCATGCGTTTCGCCTGGACCGTGCTCCTGCTGGGGCCGCTGCAGCTCTGTCCCCTTCTACGTTGCGCTCCGCAGGCCCCGCGCGAGCCACCCGCGGCCCCGGGCGCCTGGCGCCAGACAATCCAATGGGAGAACAACGGGCAGGTGTTCAGTCTGCTGAGCTTGGGGGCGCAGTATCAACCGCAGCGTCGCCGCGACCCCAGTGTCACTGCACCGGGATCCGACGGCAATGCCGCCCCGCAGCCGCGAACGCCTATTCTGTTGCTGCGTGACAACCGCACGGCCTCTGCTCGCGCGCGGACACCAAGCCCATCTGGGGTCGCCGCCAGCCGTCCCCGGCCCGCCGCCCGCCACTGGTTCCAAGCTGGCTACTCGCCGTCGGGGGCTCGCGATGGAGCCTCACGGCGCACAGGGAACCGGACTGAGTCGCCACAGCCCCCACAGCTCAGTAACCTGAGACCTCCCAGCCACGTAGACCGCATGGTGGGCGACGACCCCTACAACAATCCCTACAAGTACTCCGACGACAATCCCTATTACAACTACTATGACACATACGAGAGGCCCCGGCCTGGGAGCAGGTACCGACCCGGATATGGCACTGGTTACTTCCAGTACGGTAAGCACCCCCAGGTGAACCTAAGACACCTGGGCACCCTGGCCGCAAGTCGGTGCTGTCTAGACGTCTGAGCATGGCGGGCTCCGGTCCCCCCAGACTCGACCCCCCCCACTTCCCCCTCGCCTGACCCGCCAACTCTGGAATCTGATGGAAACCGCGTTCCTGGCTCCAGCAGCTTCCTCTTCCCTTTCCTTCCTAGCCTTGGTGCTCCCTGTTCTTCCACACACTCAGCCCCACCCGGCGGACTTGGTGGGCAAAGGGTGACAAAGAGGGGACCTGGACTCAGAGGTCATCTGCTTGTCTTATTTTTAGGTCTGCCGGACCTGGTGCCGGACCCCTACTACATCCAGGCATCCACATATGTCCAGAAGATGTCTATGTACAACCTGAGATGCGCTGCGGAAGAAAACTGCCTGGCCAGGTATGGATTTCCACAGCCCGGCTCCCCATTTTGATCCTGGGATCACCAGGCACCTAGTTCTGCGGCTGTTCAGTGCAGACAAGGGCTGGGAAGTGGGACAAGGACTGGGAAGTGGGACGTGACCTCCTGGGCAGGCTGACTTGGAGAGAGAGTTAATTTGGAATGTTCTTATGGGTACCGCCTCATTGAGAGGCGCAAATCGGGTGTGTGGCGCGGGGGCGGGGAATCCTTATTCTGGAAACTGGGTCTCAGGTTCTTTACCAAGATTCCTATTAGGCATTGGGGCAAATTACTTCCAAAAGCTTTCTACAATACAGGACTCAGCGATCAACAACATGGGGGAGGGGGGCTAGAAAGGAATCTCTGGTTATTATTCCCTAATGGTCTAGGGCTGTGTTTGCCACGGTGGCGCCCCCTATTGGTAAAGACCGCATTCCACATTTCTTTCAGGCCGTGATTAACTGGGTTGTTTTGGTATAAGACTGTGAGCAAGAGTTTTGTTTTCCCGTCTGTCCCAAAATAAAATAGCTATTCTAGATTTGGAATTATCCGATTTTGCCGCTGGCAGCCAGCAGAGGGAGCAGAAGATGCTTGCGTAGTTCTGGTGGTACTTTGAGTAAAATGGGTCACTCATAGTATTCCGACCCAGACCATTAAAACGTAGTAGCGTCCCAGAAGTGCTTTATGAACCTTTTTTTCCCTCGCTGACTTTTTTATAATCGCAGGGATAAGGGAAGAACTTCCAGCTGAATTTCACTCCCGAGTCTTTCATGAACCACACCACTGAATTCTGGAAGACAGTGGAGAGTAGTGAAGTATAAAGCTGTCTATTTCAAGCTAGCTGTCTTATTTTAGAGTGCTTCCCCACTTTATCTCTTAGAACTACCAATTTATGAATAGACATCTTGGATCTTTTTAGGCACGTGATCATTACTATAGTTATTTCATAGTTTTTAGAAGCAGTCTCTTGTCAATCATTTTGTTTTTTAGTGTAAATACTAATTTCAAGCTCTGTAGGTTTTTCCTATCGTCCTTCATTTGCTCATCCACCAGATACGTTTTTATTCTTCCAGGACTGGACAGGAGCTCAGGACTGTCTCTTTGCCCTGAGAGGCTAGTTGGGGAAGGGGAGATGACACTACCTTGTAACAGTGAGCTCTTCTTTCTAGTTTTGTTTTTCATAGGTATTCACTGGCTCTAATATTTCTTCTCTAAAATCACAGTTCAGCATATAGGGCGGATGTCAGAGATTATGATCACAGGGTACTGCTGCGATTTCCCCAAAGAGTGAAAAACCAAGGGACATCTGACTTCTTACCAAGCCGCCCTCGATATTCCTGGGAGTGGCACAGCTGTCACCAGTAAGTGGACGGGCCTCTCATGCTTCTGGGGCCCTTTACAGCTTTCAGATAACTATTCACACGTCTTACCTAAAGCCAGAGATTTAGAACTTTTACTATACCGTTTGGTTCCTTGAACGATGTTAAACCTTAAAAATAGGCCCTTCACCACTAAATCCCATTATCTTTTGAATTGGAAACTTAAGTCAGGTTCGTTAAAACTGTGGAAAGGACACTATAATGGCGAACGGTAGAATTGACTAGTCTGTAAAAGTGTCTGCTATAGACCAGACCGTGTGCAGCTGGTTATCTTTAAGGATTCAGAGGCCATTCTCAATGGAGCACACATGAGACAGACTTCAGGAATGATCCATTTCCATCTTTGGAAAGGCCCATATCAGCCCCGGATGGGTTTCCCTACTCTTTATAAATTTAAAGGTTTTAAGTTTTAAATTACACATGGTTATGCCATCATTTGCCGAGGTCATGTGCCAACTAGTCGGTGCCAGGAAATCCTGATGTGTGGTCTCCTTCTCACAGAAATCCAAACTTTCTCATTGCTGCCCCTTTCCCATGCGAGATGAGGAAGAGCTCAGGAGCCTTCTACTTAATGAATAAGAGGAAAGCAGACTTCAGCCGCATAATTTCCATATTAAAATAGAAAGACTATTTAAATTATATTTTGATATGAAAGTTTGTACTATTTAAATAATAGTAGTAGAAAAACATGCTATTGTTTCCCTCTTGCACTTCCAAAAAGACTTTAAAACTTTGGAACTCTAGTTTTTAGACGGTCCTAGCAAGTTCCCTTGAGTAAAGCTCTTGTTTAAAACCATCAAGAAGTGACACCCAGGGACATAGACCTGAGACTCCACAGGTCACAAGCAGATATTCAATTATCTCTATTTAAAGTTCAAAGATAAAGCCCTGTATTAAGAAACAGATACTCTGTCCTTACCAAGAAAAGTTAAAAGCCTGCAGTTTTGATTCATTTATGTCCTTCTTAGAAAAACAAAAGCATCTATCATGAATATCCCTCCAAGAAGATGAACTTGGTAGCTAGCTAGGCATGGTGGCACATGCCGTTACTCCAAGCACTTAAGAGGCAGAGGCAGGTAGATCTCTGAATTCAAGCTAGCATGTTCTACAGAGTAAGTTCCAGGACAGCCATAGCTACACTGTGAAATCCCATCTAAAAAGAGGGAGGGAGGTTTGGACTAGAGAGATGACTTAGTGTTAAGAGTGCTTGCTGCTCTTGCAGAGGACTCAGGTTCCATTCCTAGTACCCACATGGCAGTTCATAACTGCCCATATATCATCTCCAGTTCCAAAGGATTCAATGCCTGCTTCTGACATTGGGCACTAGGCATATGCATGGTGCACATGTAACTTATAAGCAAAACATTCACATATGCAAAATAAATAAACCTTTAAGAAATTAAAAGACAAGAAGATAAACTTGCCCTGTTTGAATTTGTGAGCATAACACCATCGAATCTATGAGACAAGGAGGTCACTCACTGTCCTCATTATTTTCTCTACATGTCACTGACTGTTGTTTTATCATTGTGTGGGACATTAGACATTACCACAGCATGGATGAATTCAGCCACTACGACCTGCTTGATGCCAACACACAGAGGAGAGTGGCTGAAGGCCACAAAGCAAGTTTCTGTCTCGAGGACACATCCTGTGACTACGGGTACCATAGGCGCTTTGCGTGCACTGCACACACACAGGTAGGCTGGCGCTCAGACATCAGGAACCCACAGATATCCAGAGATGACGAAGACAACGTCTTTGGCTATTTTCTTTCTCCCCCACCCTTCTTTTCTTCAAGCCTTTGTTTCATTTTGAGGTTATCTTATCGACTGGAAAGCAATTGGGAAAAGGCAAAGGACTGGGTGGTGCAAATTGCTTTTAAAGTGGTTCCAGCTGTGCCTGCAGCCCCTGCTGGTGATCACAGAAGGTCAATGTGGATCCTTGCTACACAATGGAAAGTAGTTTACTCTCTGAATACATATGAACGACTTAAAACATCTGCCTTCATTCCGCATTCTGTAATTGGTTATAAATAACTGTTGGCAATGTACAACTGTTTTCTCACCTGCAAAACCATTGTTTTCCACCTTCAGGCTTAACAGGGAATAGTGCCTAAAGTTAGAACAAAAAGTCGAAGTCAGTTTCTTAAAAACACTCGAAACAGCATCACTTTCAGTAATGCAAATGCGAACAGAAAGACACATTTCCTTCTCCACACATGTATATTTAAACTTCCAGTGTAATTAATGTCAGATGTCCTCTAGATGAATTTGTTTTTAATAGTGCTGGGCTAAGCACTATTGTATGCTTGAGAATTGGAAAATGTGTGTCGGTTAAAAACTATGTCAGTACTTCCATCCAAAACCCTAATTTGTAAAAGGACATTATAATTTTACTCCAGCCCAGCTCTTGGCAAGTAACTCCTGAATGTACATTACTCAGGACACAAAGACATCAGCAGTCGTCATCTTGGGGAGCAGATTCCAAGGTTGTGGCCGGAAGCTTTTTAGTGACCTACATGTGTGGACCATACTTCTTTCTTCTGAGCTTAGCTCATCAAAGTGGTTAGAAAGGGAAGCAGTTATATTTAACATAGGTTGGGAGGGGCAAGACATATGCTTTAAGTGAAAGATGAAAGGCACCCATATAGTAAACATGTACCCGTCCAGAGATTGCCTTCTTATTCTGTGATCACCAGCAGAGGATCTGGGGCACTTATTTTCCCTATTCAGAAAATAACACGTCGGTCATTGTATCCTAAGATGGAACACTTGGGGAGGGGGTTGTACATATTTCAGTACCATAAGCTCCCCCATTCTCTGGCATAATCTCACTCTTTTTATGTGCATCCTTCTCTATACAAGTCTTAACAATTTTTTAGCAGGTTTTGCATTGTAAGTGATGTATTCAGTTTTTTCCTCAATAGTCTCTTGAACAGGATCCCTAACTTGACTTTTATTAGTTTTGTTATACTAGTTTCATGTTCACATTCATGTTCAGATTGTGTGACCGAGACCAGTGTCAAACTCATGGACTTAAATTGTTCCTCTGCCTCAGCATTCTGAAAAATGGGACTTATAAGTGTATGCCAACAGTGGTAACTTCAGCATTTCTGAAACACTTGTATTCACTTGGAAATGGAGCATTACTTATTACTTACACCTGTCTTTGATGGGTATCTAATCCAGTGCATAATTTAGAGAGTCACGGGTGGAATAGTAGTAATGGTAGTGGCAGCAGTTCATAGTCGCTTAGTGTGTAAGGTGCCAGAATCAGAGAAGGGTGTGGTGGGACCAAAAGTTCCTCCTCTTGTATTTCCTATCTTACACATAAAATGAGAACGGATCAAGGTGGGAACCCAGGCAATGACCGCCCTCACTCCTGTGGCTCGAGCAATCCCGAGTTGGCCTGTCTATGCTGTCCTGCACTACGGTTAGAAAAATTGCTCACTCTTCCCAAATCCAGATGTAGCTAAGCCCACATCCCTAAAGCACGTTGAGAGGCTTTTGTTATCTTTGTTGGCCAAGTTGACTAAAAACTGTATGTTACAGTCACTTGAGCTCAGCGGTGCCATTTAAAATCATCTCTCAAGTTTGCTTTGGTGCTTAAGGTCATTTTGGCCTGTTTGTTTTAGCTTGGTCTAGCCATACACTATAATATAATTTTTCTAATTTTGCTGATTTCAGGGATTGAGTCCAGGATGTTATGATACCTATGCAGCAGACATAGACTGCCAGTGGATTGATATCACAGACGTACAACCTGGAAACTATATTCTAAAGGTAGGGGCTTTGAACACATGTAATTGACCCTGACAATTCAATACATTCCCTTTTTTCTGGTTTTAAATATTAAATAATCGTGGTCTTGAAAGTAAACAAACACCCTCCAAAACAATTTTTAAGGAACCCAGGGTATGATCTTTTTAAAAAGAGCTCAGAGAAATTTACACAACTTCCTTTGTAATATATACAGTGTTTAACTATATGCTTTACTTAAACTACTTTTCTTGCTTGATTTAACTGAGTTCCTAGTTAGCAATTTCACTTTGGCATCTCTAGAAGTAGGAGGGAATAACAGTATACAGTGAATAAGAAATCTTTCATCACGGTATTTTTTGTTTGTTTGTTTGAGACAGGGTTTCTCTGTGTAACAGTCCTTGCTGTCCTGGAATTCACTGAGATCCACCTGCCTCTGCCTCCTGAGTGCTGGAATTAAAGGCATGTGCCACCATTGCCACCCAGCTCACAATTCTTTTTGTTGTGCAGGTCAGTGTAAACCCCAGCTACCTGGTGCCTGAATCAGACTACAGTAACAATGTTGTACGCTGTGACATTCGCTACACAGGACACCATGCCTATGCCTCAGGCTGCACAATTTCACCGTGAGTATTATTTGGCAAGCTAGGTAATTTCTTTTATAAGGAGCTTTGTTCTTTATATTAGCCAAAAAACTGGGAAAGGCTTTCAAGTTTTGTCACCTGGATTTATACAGCATCGGTGTTTGCTTCTATTACTATAGCTTCCTTGTAAGTAAAGCAGAGCAATAATTAATTGTTGGAACCATGTTCTTACTTTTGACAATACTAGAGAAAGATGATGCAGTGATGTTTTATTCAAACTATAACTTAAACAGTGTTCACGTGGAAAGATGCAGTATTTATCTGCCAAGTTCTGTTGTGGTCCAGACCAACAAATTGCTCATTAAACAATGTGAGTGAGCTTGTAGGAGCCACACCTATGGGTTTTCCTCTATCCTCTATGCTCCCTGATGGGGATGCAAAGAAATTCAAAGCATTTTCCAAGGTACACTTTCATGTACTGGTTGAAAAATGTGTGTAGGGTGTGTGTGTGTGTTCCCTCCATAAATCCCTTAGTCCCCAAAACAGTTTCAGAATCTTAGAAGGAATCTCAGCCCATAAATATTTAGCAGAAGTTCTTTAGTGAAGAAGAATGTAGAGTAAGTTTGCCTGGTTGCTACCTGTTTTGCCTGACTCCATTAAAGCTTTGTTTGCTTCATGTTATGCTAGTTTTGCCTTCCAAACAGTGAGAAGACTAATTGAACACACATCATCTTTGCACTGATATTGCAGAGATACTGGTAGCTTAAAGGCACCATGTTACCTCACGCAGGACCCTTTTCTTACTTACATAATGGAACAGAGTCACTCTGTACTTTGTAAGCATTATCATATTATTAGAAGTAAATGAGGCTCATGACAGTAAAGAGATAATACTGGAAAATTACACTCTTCTGAACATGTCCACAGCACAGAAAGCTTACCTGGGTCATTGGTCCACCAAGCATGGAGTTTTTTCTCAGCATCAATGAAGGCTCCATAATCTAAAATAATTTATCATAGAAAATCAATATGTAGTTGATTCATTTAAGTTTTATATTTCTTAATAACTCATTCTCCATTTGCTTACTTACTCTCACTGTGTACTGTGTATTTAAAGTTCTAACCTGGTATTAGGGAGCAATATCAAGATAGGTACAATGATTACTTTGTAGACTTACTATAGCAATTTCTGAGTAGTCCACATAAATTTCTTTAATGTTGTATCTTTCCTTACCCCAAATGGCCAGGGTCTAGTTGATTGTTCCCACTATATAGCCATGGCCAGGAGAGGCCTGGCGCCTACAGTGTCCCACTCAACCCTTCATTCATGAATTACTTTGTCTCGCCAGAAATATAGAATTGACTTTAGAATAACATTTGAATTTGGCCTTGAGGACTTAGAACTACCAAAGCTAGCATGTCTGAAGGCATCAGAGTCACAGACAACTTCCTGGCGGAAGTGATTGCAGGCAATGTTTGCAAAGACACCTTCCAGTTGGGGTTGTCAACTGATCCGTTCAAAAGGACAAGTGAAGAACGAGCTAGGAATTTTGAGCTTCTTTCTGGAGGCCATGAAAACTATCTGACATTTTTGAGCAGGGAGTAAAATGCACGTGAAGCCATGTGGGCAGGGTGATGGTGAAGTGTGTGACCTCATGCTGTCATTATTGCCGTCCTTCCCTAACTCTCATGGCATGTCACTTTTAGCTCACTCCAGGGAGCAAGAGTGATACATGAACCAGGAGGCAAAGTCATGGCTTCTGCACCATCTTGCATTTTTCCTTCTCTGCCTGCTTCTGGGTGCAGAACAGTGCATTAATGGGTAGAGAGAGAGGAACAAAACCATGAACTAGGTATTGTCATGTTGAAATGCTGATCACTGGTCCTTGTAAAAGGAAAAACACACCTGCATTCAAATGATAAGCTGTCAATTTCTAAACCACAATTTCTGTGAGGAGAAAGCCCAGGCACGTAGCCTGGCTGAAGTAAAAAGGGCCCAAGTCATGTAGGAAGACTGAGGGAAAGGGGCTACATGAAGGGAACATACCAGATTATTGAGTGGAGTTTACATCCCACCAGAATGGTGTCAATTATCTGACTGGCATGGGAAGCAACCAGTGAGCTAAGAGTGCCGAGGTGGAGGAAAATTGCTACATCAAGTTCTGAAAAGGCCTACCAAAATCTTATGTGTTATGCTCATTCATGCTGTTATCCTGCTAATGACTTGTTTCGTGTGCTCTCTTAATACAGGTATTAGAAAGCAAGCCCAACTCCCATTGGATAAAGCAGTGCCTGGTGTTTGGAAATATGAAAAACATAGGTTAGCTTTTGTAGGAAGGACTTACGTATTTTAAAAGGCAAACAACAAAGGAAGTTTTGTTCGAACTCTCTCACAACAACTAGTGTAACTGGATCTTAAATGTTTAAATCAGCATTATTTGGGGAATTTTAAATACTTATTCATGTTCTTTGTGAATTAACTGTGTTTCAATTTTTTTAGGTGCCTATGTGGCTCTTTCAAAGAACCCCAGATTTCGTATCTTCTTTTGAAATTATAGTGCAAAAGGGAAAATGGCATTTTAATAAGTGAGCCATAATTTGAAGTGATTATTTTCGAAAGTGCAGGAACCAGTGAAGCAAAAATGATGGGGTTATATTTGACTCAATATAGATTGATTTAAAGATGATATTCCTACTGTGTAAGCAGGAATGGATACATTTGGTGCTGAAGAAAGGTCAAATACATAATGGTTGTCATGAGAAATTACTCTATAGCAGAGAGATGACAATATATGTGTATTCAGATAGTTACATCCCTATATAAAATTATGTTTACATTTTCAAATTACTAGATAATTTCCCTTCTGTTAAGTGCTTAATTTTACTCTGACTTGAGTCAGCTTCTGTTTTGGAATGAAGTAGATAATTCCAAATTCCAGGCTGGTATTTGCTGATATTCCCCTCTACACTTAATCTTTCTGTGGGCAGAAATGTCTAATGTGGCAATCTTCACATGACCATTGTGGGGATTAGCAACATAGGGAAATCATTTTGATGACATGGGATCAATATAGAGCTGATATACCCTGCAGCATATCTTACTGTTGGCAAAATTAAGTCACTGCTGACATTGAGATTACACAGTGAGTCTCTAACACCACAACCACCTTTAAAATACTGTAGAAAATATACTGGAAAACCTTTTTTGGATGTTTTTTAAACTCTAGTATTCTTCTAAAATGTTCAGTTATTAAGGAGAATGCTAAAAAATGAAATAGTTTCTAATAGATGACCTAGTGTGTGAAACACAGGACCATCATCCTAGGTTCTTTAGGAATTGGCCGTACATGTTTCTGTGTATTTACAAAAGACACTCCGAATTAGCGAAGCACATAGCATTGCATACTTGAGAGGCTGGCGGAAAGAAAGAAACAGGTACTCTCTGCGAAACACGGACTGTGCGTCACCATGAGACCGCTATGACCTTACTTCAAACTGTGAAACTGCAGCAGTTGAATTTGGAAACTCTTTCATTCAGAAGGTGCAGAAGAAAATCAAGTTAGACTTTTAAGTTCCTGGTGCTTAAGCTGAAGTTTTCCTTCATTAACCAGCATTAAAATCTCAAGTAAGGTAGCTCCTATGCCAGAATGTGTCAGACAGACCTTTCTCAGCGAGCTGGAATCCTGTCTTATATGTCACAGAGTTGTAAGGGTAACCATTACTAATCACCATACTGTACTCACCGCGGCAGGAGCAGGTGAGATGGGCCAGAGAGGGGCAGTTGCCAAGAGCAGGTAACGCGGTACACATGATTCTTATCCGCCTGAGTACACACTTACCAATAAGTATATAAAGACAGAACTTGGATTGAGCTGGTATCTGATCAATGGGATTGCTTCTTTGATGTACCTCTTTGCCTTAGATTGCCTTTCAGTTTTAATACTGTAGAATGATCCTTTCAAATTATAATCATTCTGATAGAGATATTTTAATATGCGTGCTTTTAAAAAACAAAACAAAAACTACTGTCAGTATCAATACTGAACCAGACCGGCATGCAGAGATTTAAGGTCTTGTCTCACCAAGGTTCTTAACTCTATAGGAAAGTAGGCTAATAATATGACTTTTAGATGTTTAGGACAATAATTTCAACGAGAACTTTATCTCTTAGTCATCATCAGGGGAGGGACAGGATAAGCCAAGCACTTAATAGACATTGGAAAACAAAGACTGTCCCTAACCTTACTAAGTAGGAAAATTAGGCTCAACTCATTTCATTTTTAACTGTTAAAAATGTCTATAGAATTAAAAATTTAAACACTGCTATTTGTCATAGCCATACTTTATTTTTCAAAATATAAGTTAAAAATTACTAATTGTATACATATATGTATTTCTAGTAATTAAAATATGTTCAAACCCATGAAATGTCTGCCTTTTAAATGTAATTTGGGCTTTTTGGTTGATTTTCTTTCAATTAAGAGGCTGTTTATTCCTACACATTTCTGTCCTTTCTTCAATTTTAAAATGCATCAGAATGGTTTGTAAGTACCAACACAACCCTTCATATATTTAACCCTTGAGTGTCTGGTCTCTAAATGACCACCAAGTTCATTGATAATTAGTTTGTTAAGAATAATGATAAAAACTACAAGCTATTCTACTAAACTCTAAAATTACAAAGAAATGAGAATGACAGAAGGAACAGCAAGGACAGAAAAGAAACGTGTTTTTACATTAATAAAAAATAAGAAACAACCTAGTTAAGTCAACTCTTTGCCATCTAAGTAATAATATCATGATATTGAGATCACAGATCCCATCTTCAGTGGGACTGTGGCATATGTTGCCTAGTTCCAGAAAATCTTTATGTTCAGAATTTAGAGGATATGTAGTTCACTAAAAGTTTTCCACTTCTGATCATTAATCTTCACCAGATTGTATGAAAATACTAAAGTCTTAGTCAGGAAATATTTTAGAAATTATTTTACTCATAGTACATTAAGTAATAAAATGACCCCCTTTATGCATGACTCATATTTGAATTTACATACATAATTTTAAAAATCAACCATTTATATTTCGTTCTCAGATTTCCAAAGGTGTAGGCCATTTTGAAAAGCTGAAATGGTGCTGAAGTATCTTAACTTGAATGTAAAATGCATTTAGTCTTAGATCATGGGATACAGACATTTAATATATAACTGCTTGCTGCACAGTAGGTCACATGTCATTTGGTATTAGAATGTCGATAATGAAGGTTTAATTTCTCCCAATTTTTTCCTGGAACTTTTGTTTGTAAAAACATTTGTAACTTGTCTGAGGAGCTTTTATTTTAAATGCCTAGCTACAGGCTTTATACTGCATTCTCACCCCCTTTTTATTATGTGCTGTAACTGCATGATTACATAAAAACGCCTTGAGAAATGATTTCAATTGTCTAAAGTGGTCATTTGCTGTTACCTACAAATAAATATCTGAATTTAATTTTTGGTTAAAACATTAAAGCCATGTATATGGTTGATATGTTTGTTTGAGTGCCTTTGCTATTTTTGAAACTACAATGTCATTACATCATTTCCCCTTTCCACCCTCCAATCCCTTACCTCGCCCTCTCTCAAATCCATGGCCTCTTTTTCTTTAATTATTTTTAGTGTTACACACACACACACACACGTGCACGCAGGTTCCTAAATACATAAATACAATCCTCTCACTCCATATAATGTTACCTATATGTACATAATCTCAGAGCTGCCCACCTGATATAGATAACAAGCTGGGGATTTTCCCAGTGGAAGGTCATTTCTCCTACTCTCAGCAGTCCCCAGCTGTGCGCAGTTCCTTCTCTAGAATTTGGACCCTGCAAGCTTCCCTCTTTTCATGCTAGCATGTCCATTGGTGTCATCGTTGTTCTGGTCTTGTTTAGGTAGCCATGGTGATGAAACTTCACGGGTGTAGCATCTCTGAAATTTCTAGGAAATACAGTCTGACAGAAAACTCCCTGTTTCTCTGGTTCTTACAGTCTTACCATTCCCTCTTCCACGATGTGTTGTGGTTTTATCAATTGCAAATGAACACCACAGGATCTCTTGTTTTCTGCATTTTGGTTAGTTGTGTTCTTTATTTTTATTTTTTGTAATGGTCTGCATCTAATGTAAAGAGAAGTTTCTTTGATGAGGGGTAAGACCTACACATAGTTGTGGATAAAGGGATAAGTATTCAGAATGTAGCTAAGAATTGTGATGGTATCGGGGATGGTTTCTTTCTTGTGGTGGACTTAAGTTCAGTTAGGGAGCTAGTGGTTACTGCCAAGATATGCATGGCACTGTTGCAGGATAGGGTTATTGTGCTGTTCGGGTTGCTGAGGTTTATAGTAGTCATATCTGGGCAACACTTACCTCCCTTGGAAACTTGCCTGGTGCCTTCTGGTTCCATAAAAGCTAGTTTGCAGAGGGGGACCTTCAGGCCAAGTCCAAGTCTCAGAGAACTGAGGAAGCCACAGAAGGAAAGTTTGTAACTTCTAAGAGGTTGGCTTATGAGCCTTAAGAGTAGACAATCTCTCTATATCACTAAGAACAAGTCCAAGCAGAAGGTAATCCTGTGTAAGCTGCAGTAGCTTGAGTAGACCACAAAGCTAACTGATCTAAGTGGCTACAGTAGCAACAGATTTTCCATACACACACACACACACACACACACACACACACACACACACACACACACTACAGAAAGATGCCATCAAGGACTTGAAGAGACAGAGATGGGAGAAACTAAATACTTGGCTTAGAAATTTCAGAACAGATAATACTTTTGTTATGGGGGTAATGGAGCTGTTGACTTAAGATTGAAACATTTTTCTGTGTTCATTTGCCATTCTGAAAATCCTAAAGCCCTATGGACCAACAGAATCTAGGTAACGCAATCTGTTTAAAATATAACTTCCTTAATACTGTAAACACCCCATAGAGCAATTCCTGAGAAATAAAAAAACAATCACACAAAAACATCACTCCTCAATGGCAACACACCTGGTCCCTCTAGAGCTGTGATGATAATGCACACTGAGATATACTGAGAGTGTTCCGTGCTTGTGAGCACATTATTCGTTCTGCAGTTCATGGATCAAGGAGGAATTTTAACTTTTAAGTCTCATTGTTTCAGCAACATTTCTAAATCTGTCACTGCGATAAACATGGAGTCATGAGATGGCCCTGTACAAAACAAAAATCTTCTGGAGAAATTTCACTATCCTATCCTGGATGTCAGTAAGGGCGTTTGTGAGGAGGATGTCAAAGTAACCCCAACTTAAGGATATGGGAGGTCAAAATAACCTCAGCAGCATTGTGGAAGGAGTTTATTGCACTCCTCAAGATGATTCCCAGAAGCTCCAGGCTTCAGTGAAAGGACAACTGCAGATGTAGAAACAGTGAGAAGCAGAATTAGAAGAGGAGCCTGTAGATGTGGCTGTATTGCCGCAATTTTATTATGGACCCTTAACAGATGAGGAGGATGGATATCAAGGATGGTAGGCTTGCTCTTGGGGTAATATTTACTGCTAGTGAAGATGCTGTGAACATGGTTGAAATGGCCACAAAGAATAAACTCAGTTGATAAAGTGCAGGAGCTATATATAATTCCAGTTTCAGGAATGGTCCCAGAGAGGGTGAGATGCTATGAACCAGCATTGCCTGTTACAGAGAAATTGCTCATGAACCCGAGTCAAGCAATATGGAAAATGTCACTGTTGTCTTATTTGAAGAAATTTCTACAATCAGTTTCATCTTCAACAATGTCCACCATGATCAGTTATCAGTAAGGACCTCCCACTAGGACAATTATTTCCAACCCATTAACGGTTAAAATAATTGTTAGAACTTTTTGCAATAAAGTATTTTACAGTTATGTGTACTTTAGATATAATGCATATTTCATAGACTACGGTTTATATAAGATAGCTCTTACATGCAGGGGGAAGTCAAGACACGTGACTCACTTTATTGCGGGATGTTCTATTGTAGTGGTCTGGATCAAAGCACATCTCCGCTCAGGCATGCCCCCTAGCACATAAATACAGTGTGGATGGTGTGTCAATAGCAGCTACCAGGCACTAGTTAGGGAATCACGACGAGAAAACTAAGTCGTCCAGATTCAGTACAGACTCATTTATTTTCCAAATATTTTCCATCTGAATTTGGTTGAGTAGGGGAATGTAGAACATGTAAGTAAGGGAATTCCAGTTTCACACGATACCAAAATGAAAAAAAATTTCTTAACAAACCAAGTCTGGCAAATGTCATCTCTCCAGTGGAGGTTTTAGCATGTATTTCTATATGGGAAATTCTGCAAAGCTCTGCAGTAAAGACACCATCATCTCATTCCTTCCATCTTTTCTCAGATTTGATTTCTTTTTATGTTTTGTATTTTGTGGCACTTATCCCACCAGACTGTTTTTGTTTAGAAGATGGTGGGAAATATTCATGTTAAATAATTGTAATTGCACATATAAAATCTTCTCTAAACAAATGTATGGTGGTGTTAGCATCTGAGCTGTGGGTATGGGTTTCTGAAGCTTATCAATTTGCAATTTGTTTATATCCTTAAATTGTATAAGTAGGACCCCTTAAATGGGAAGGACTACAAAGCTTGCTTTCTTCTTAAGAAATATGAATTAGAAACTGCGTTGGACCTATAGTAGGCCAGAACTTAGGTAGCCTGGGAAAACTAAACTGAATGTTGGGAGAAAGAAGGGCAGAGTCAGAGAGAATCCATGTAGCCCCACCAGAGACAGAAGCTGGTTGGAATCTTGCCGGTAAGCCACAGCCACGTGGTGATACACAGATTACTAGCGATGGGTTAAGTAAGATGTAAGAGTTAGCCAATATGAAGTTAGAGCTAATGGGCCAAACAGTGTTTTAAATAATACAGTTTCTGTTTGGTTATTTTGAATCTGTGAAGCCAGGATGAACAAGTGGCCCCCTCCTTGCTACAGGGGAACCTTAAAAGCCTTCCTAAACCATAAACTTTTTCAGAGAAAAGTAGAGACATACTAATTTTATTTTGAGTCTCTCCCATAACCAATAGGCAAATATAAATAAGATGCTAGTCAAACACCCACTGCATTTATGCATAAGTGATATAGACAATTGACTGTCCTTATATTTACTCTCTTTGTATGAAATGTTGGCTAGTAGTTCCCTGGTGTATGTAACCTGTATGTAGCATGCGTTCATGTACCACATCATCTGTTACACGTATATTGACGATTCTATGACCACAGATGACAACTAATTCTACTCAAAGAGCTTTACTTTTCTTGATCCAAACAGCTGAGTAATTTAGTATAAGGAATTTAATACACTGAGATAAATATTTTTAAAAAATCATACTCAACATAATTTCTTGTAAAATCAGGTTTACTTAATCTGTGAAGTTTAAGAATGTCATTTTGGGGGGCACTAAAATGCATGTAAAATTAGAAATGATATGGCATATTAGCATCAACTTTCTGGTCACTAAATACACTATTAAAAAAAGGACTTGGATTAATAGTCTTATTAATTCTCTCCCTTATTTAGACAAATGGTTCAGTATTTCCAGTTAAACATTTTGCCCTGAAATGATACTGCGTAAAATGACTTTTGATGATATTTTTGGCGAAGTTCTATGTTTTGAATCTTCCATTATCAGAAACTTATAATGAACAAAAGCTACAGCTCAAGGGATGTAGTTTTCAAAATTTCCTCTACCAAGGGGACTGAGTGGTCAGTGCTCAGAGTGGATCAATGACTCAGGACAGTGATGTTCTAGTGTTCACTTGATACTGTGATGATGCTCAAGAATAAAGCCAACACAGTCTTGGAACTGCATGACGGTATCTACCTGAAGAAACCATTAAAAGACATGATTATGCCATTAATGAGATTTTTGAGACTGAAAGGGCCCATGGAATCCTGTCTTGTAAATATATACAGTGCCACTTGTTTATTGAATAAAAGAGGTAAAAGTCAGTCTTTAATAAGAACATACAAAATAAAACAAAGAAGGCCCCATCCAATTTCTTTTAAATATACATACACTTGTCTTTGAACCCCCAATGGTTAATAAACATTTCCATTGGCATTTTTTTGATTCTCTCATATTCTATTTGAAGTTAATGGCATAAAACTTCCACTTTTTTTTGTGGGGGGGGGGGACACAGTTTCTCTTTGAAGCTTTGGAGCCTGTTGTGGAACCCACTCTGTAGACCAGGCTGTCCTTAAACTCACAGAGATCCACCTGGCTCTCCCTCGTGAGTGCTGAGATTAAAGGCATGCGCCACTACCACCTGGTGACTTTCACTCATTTTAATACTGAATTGTCATGCATTATTTGTGCTTCTTGACAATTGCTACTATCTAAATATATTATTTAGTGTTACTGGTAGTTTATAGATAAATTGTACTGCTACCATACTATTAAAAGTTTTATACAAAAAAAGAAATATGAATTATACCTATTTATCAGATGATTTGACTACTTTGGTATCTCTTATTAAAATTTTTTCCTTTTCAAATCTTAGCTGTGTATAGCATACATAGGGAACCAATCATTTTCTTCATGGTCCTTTCATTTTGTACATTCACTATTTTACACTGTGCCCAATTGTGCAATTTTAAGTGAACTTCACCTAAACGTTAGTAATCATTACAGGAGGCAGGGAAAAGGAAGTTTCGAGTGAATAACTGGGAAGGAAGGGTGTGTATTATATCCATAACTTTACTTTCTGTGGCTTCAGTTACTTGTGGTCATTCATGGTCCAAAAATATTAAATGGGAAATTCCATAGATAAACAATTCGTATGTTTTAAATTATACACCATTCGAAGTAGCATAGTGAAATGTCATGCATTCCTGCTTCTTCCTGCCCAAGACACGAATCATGAGTTTTTTTTTCCAGCACAATCACACTGTATGCTATTTGCTCCTTCATTGCTTGAAAAGAGAGTTGGTTGTAGTGTCTATGTTCAAGGAACTCTTATTTTAATACTGGAAGGTGTTATGAAAGCTTCCCATGGAGAGAAGCCATGGAGAGCTCTACCCAACTGTGAGCCCATGAACCACCATGACTAGCATAGCAATATATCCCTAAAGGTACAAGAGTGCCACTCATATCTTGGTGGTACCCAACAGCTATCCAATTAGACTTGAGGCTCACTCAATAGGAGGCATTTCATGCCTGGTACTAGAAACAGCCAACCACGCAAGACGAGTGAGGTCATGGGTTGTAGAAGAGAATCTACAACTGTCAAGTTACTAAGCATACTCAGAGATGAGAGTAGCTCTCATCTCTTATCAAAGAAATTTTTCTTTGCAACAGGAGACCCTTATAGAAAACCACAACCAATCAAGATGGAGAGAATAAGTGATCGTGTGTTAGCCAGTCCTTGCTGGAAGCTTCATTCATGATACTTCAATAATAAGCTTACACATGGTCTGGACAAATATAATATCATTAGACATGCTAACATGGGAAGGGGAGCAATCTCATGGAGTTCGGATCCTAGTCAAAGAGCTATCTGCAACCAATGAATGCTGAGAATGGGAGAAATAGTCTTCCTCAGGAGTAAATTCCCTGATTGGTTATCCAATCCCAATTAGTCAGCCATAAAATCCTATTCATGCAACTAACACTAAAAGGACTAAACACATTGAATTTAT
>NW_026067946.1:3350760-3472185 GCF_014885135.2 Alexandromys fortis
AACAATTTTTTTTAAAAAAGAAAAAATAGAGTCACATAATCTTGGTGCCTGAAGGACTTGGTCTTCACCACCCAGCTTGTGAGCCAGAAAGAAAATCCAATCATTTGTGGCTTCAGCTCAAAAAGTCCAGGGAAGGCAGTTAGTAGATTTGGTCTGTTTCGTGGAAACTGCTGACACAATGTTTTTTGATTCTGTGACTGGCCTGTATGGAGTCAAGTAATTGAGCTTTTGTAACCACCAAAGCAAAGGAGGTGGGGTACAGTAGCAGAGTGGTGATTTTCCCCCAAATTGCATCTCACATGACTGTAAGAGAAAGTTGGGGAGAGGGCAACGGCCACCCAAAAAGGGGTAAAAAAGAAGATTCTTGGATGACAGCAAACCACGTTTAGTGAAAAGATCAATACAACCCACAGTTTAGAACCCACCTCCAAATGTCCTCTGATCTGCTCAATTAGATGGGACTTTGTTAAGAGGAATCATGTTCTCTGTTCTGTATACTCTATTTTCCATCCACCTTCTTTTCCTCTTCTCTCCTAAGTTCTCTTGCTGGCAGGTCTAAATAGTGGGATATTCCCATCTCATCCTTCATGATTCCCTGAAGCTTACTAGAGCATCTCGGGAAGGAAGCCCACCTCACACATTCGAGAAGATCTCAGTCCCTTCTTAGGCAACCACTCACACTAGAGCTCCAAAAATGAGGGCCAATCTAAAAGAGAAAAGAAAGAAGACAGAGGAGGATGAGATTTTTTTTATGCCTTTTTGTTCTTCTGATAGTTCACTGTCCCCACTGACCCTCGCTATCACCTCTTTCCCATGGTTTCTCTGAAGGGATGCGTTCATCTATGCCTTACTGCTACTAATTACAATGGGCTCAACCTAGTCCTAGATCCTGTGGAGGGGCTGAAGTCCAACTGCACCATAAGGAAGGAAAAGTATACTTGGAGACAACCAAAGAAAGATGGCAGAGTTTTGATGAAACTACAGCTTAAGAGAAGCAGGCAATCAGCTTATCTGTCAGACCCTCCACCCCGACATTGCTTACCACCTCTTTTAATTCTAGGTGCAGGGAAGCTTACTCATGGCTGATTTTGAGGTGAGGCAAGCAGTACACAAGGTTTCCCATGCGCCCTGAGTGCTTCTGAAACTGAGGCTAAGAGCATTAGTATCTGCATTAAGCATGCCTTGCAGTCCACAGTTCGGTAGTGGTGGGGGATGGAGGCCATAAGGATAAAATACATGGTACATTCAGTGTGACTTCTTAGCCAGTTTAGGCAGTTTGCTGTCCAAAGGAACACAAATGAGGTAAGGTGTATCAAGGGCCCAATCTAGCCAGAGATGCCCTTTAGTCCACAGGGAGTTACTGTTACTCTTTTGGATTTTGAGAAGGCTTACCAGTAGCTAGACCCACACACCCTTATTCCCTCCAACTCCCTCATGATTTTCTCAGAGGAATACTTCTAAGGGAGGCATGGAAAAAGTAAAAATTCTCCTTTTCTCTCTCCTCATACAGAGTTGCACAACACAGCTCCAGGAAATCCCGTGGGACCTTCTTTCTCAATGTTCTGGCAGCTACTGTCCAGTGGGAGTTCTTTAACCTCAAGCACTCCTGTCATTTGAATTCACTTTTAAAAAATATCCAAGGCTTAGATTTGTCCCATGAGAATATTCTGGATCTTTACTCAAAATCAATACTTTCACCTTTGCTCTATGGAAATCACTTTAGATGGCTATGGTCATCAGGTAACTCTTGGCTGCACTAGGGTAGCCGTTCTGCTGAAGAGCCTCTTGATCTCATCACTGAATTTGGGATTGTGGTGATATTTTGCTTGCGATCTAACAAATAAAACTTGCTTGAGGATCAGAGCACAGAGCTAGCCACAGAGGCTGCGCAGTGGTAGCACATACCTTTAATCTCAGTACTCAGGAGACAGAAGCAGAAGGATCTTTGCTCATTCAAGGCCACCCAACGCTACAGGAATTTGATCTGGTCTAAAAGCAAAGCAGAGCTCATCCAAAGGTGATCCCAGCATTTAGGATTATATGCCTTAATGCCAGCACTACGGAGGTGGAGCCAAGAATGATATGGCTTGTGACCACCCAAGCCAGCGAATATTGACTCGAGAAGGAATGCAATTCTGTTCAGCACAAGTCAGCAGCCAGTGCTGGTTCAAACTCTAAGAGTCTGAAATCGGGTTGTTTATTTTAGACATATTTAAACACAGAAAATTTTAGAAAAAATCTTTCTGGTGATAATTAGCTCAATCCTTGTGCACATCAAAACTCTTAAGTACAATTGACATCTGCTGTAAAGATAGGCTCTCTAAATTAACTCTGCAAACAGGGTCAAGATAACCAAGCTCATGATAAGGCTTTAGGGGAGGATGACTCTATAGATTGACTGAGACAAACAAGTTCAAGATCAGGATCTGGGAGAGCTGCGGTGGCCTGGCTGCACGTGTAGTGCAAAGGTCACTAGGCTATTAGCCACATCCCTTCCCAGGCTTCTGGGTGGAAAACAGGGCATACATCTCTCCCTCTGAAGAGACAGACCTGTATGCTTAACACGCCTGGTTCCCCTAGTGCCAGTCTGTGAGCACAAGAACCTGTGTGTCTTCGGCACTTGAGGAGAGCATATAATAATCAAATTTAAAAGCAAATATACATATGAAGTGTTGTCAGAGAAATTTAACCATTAGAGTTGTGTAAGTAAGTGTTACTTTCTGTTGTTACTATAACACAAATGATGGGGCTTCCTCTATAGATTCGACTTTAAATCTGATCTACTCAGAAAACGAGCCTTGATGATTTAAAGAGAGCCAAACCCTAAAGGTTTATACCTTGAGAATGCTGGATGATTCATTGAATGAGACTCCACTATAATGCAATAAACGTTCAGTAGTGCTTTACTCTGACTTATTGGAAAAATAAAAGTTGTGTTTTCCTCTTTAAAGCGTTCTTCCAGATTCTAGGTTGACCCCAGCAATAGCTCGCACCACTTTCTGAGTATTTCAAATGTAAAAGAAACTAGAAGGAACAACGTGATAAGTCTCAATTAGCACCCGAGTCACCATTAGCAGTGATTGGGGCAGTCACGAAGTTCCTAAGATTCCTTACTTCTCAAATCTCTTGCTCACTCTATTATTTTAAAATAAAGATAGGATACTGCACGATTTTATCAAATTCTTCAGTGCACTGTTTTTCATGGTTAGGAGGCTTTAAAAACACCACATTATCATCTCACCTAAAAAAAATTAATACCTTGAGTTAGAGGCCAGCCTAGTCTACATAGTGCGTTCTAGAACAACCAGGACTGTTGTACAGAGAAACCCTATCTCGAAAAAACAAAATAAAACAAAAACCCACTTAATACTATCACTTTCTTGTTACTTAATTAACACTTACCTAATACTATCAAATAGTATTATATATATTTATATACATATACATACTAGGTATTTGATAGTATGTATATATATTTCCTTCCATTATCTTTTAAAACTATTACTTTAACAATAAAGTCATTTTGCTTAAATCAGGATTAAACAATGTCCATACATCAAAATTGTTTATTACATGTTTTATGTAGATTTTCCATTTATTATTTTCATGCTGATGGTACCTGGGGGAAATGGATAATTTTGTCCTATAGAATTCTCTGCCATGTATTTTGCTAATCACAACTTGTGGTGCTCTTGAACACAGCCTTTCATTCTTTATAGTAACTATGAAAGAGCATATCTAGAGGCTTCACCAGATGAAAAGTTTAAACTAAGAGCAGGAAGTCCTGGTTAGGGACACCCTTCTCTTCAGAACTGTACCATGCACAGATGCCCCATGTATCTGGGGTTAGGACTATTGGGCCCACTGAAGTACGCCTGATACTTCCATTATAAAATTCCACATCAGATTTTCACCTACTCATTTTGTTAGTTATTAATGACCACTGTTATATTCATTGTCATAATTAGTGTTGTTTTAAAGTGCTAAAAGTGTTTCATAGCAGCATCTTTGTCCTTCTAATATTAATGGAATTATTCTTTGATTGGTGTAATTTATTAAATTAAATAAATTTAAAATGTAAACCTGATGATAAACTATTTCTTCCTTTTAGTAACTTGAGAGCATTTTGGAACCTCATGAAAGACCTTCAAGGTGCTGTGTTCCTTCCTAAGAAAAGCAAAAACATTGTTTTTGGAGCCGTTTTTGTCCTGTGTGAGTGTGTATTTTTCCCCCATGATAGTCAAGTGTAATTTTAACCTTCCACAAATGATCTGCTGATTTGAAATATCATGGGAAAAATTTGACCTAGAACATCTTAAGAAAGGTTGGTTACTGGAAAGACAGGCTAAGGACACTTGGCAAGATGGCTCTTACATTCTTTCCTCTTCCTCAAGTCTTTTATTTTTAATTTGGTTCTGTTTCTTGTGAACTAATTTTCGGGCACCTTGAATACCATCCAAGGTCTTTCTTCTAGCTTCTGTTTCTTGTGAACTAATTTTCGGGCACCTTGAATACCATCCAAGGTCTTTCTTCTAGCTACACCGGCCCACTTCACAGGCTTTTACTCATGAGCTCCATGAGCCAAAGCACACAGGTGATTACTTCCTTTGGACCTGCTATCTCCCCGGGAGTAAATACCTGCCTCTTAGAGGAGCTCCCCGCCGCTCTCCCTCTCTCTCTCTGCTTGTTTCTTTTATACACAACTCCATTACATGACTTTTCTTAAACTTACAGCTGGTTTCTTGCCTAATACCTTATCTATCTAGTTTTTAAAATAAATTTCCTTTGGGAAATATATAAATACATCCCCACATAGAATTAACAATATTTATTTTACTAAATATTTTCAAGCACTATATTTTGACCCTACTCTTACCTCTCTCTCAACTCCTCCCAAATCCTCTTTATCTAACTTTATGATCTCTCTCTTAAAAAAAAAAGAAACTGAGAAACTGAAAAAACAACAATAATAAAGCAACAATACCTCACAAAACAAAACAAAACAAAATTGGAGAATCAAAGCAGAAAAACTACAAAACAAGACCAATAAGACATAAAACACCAAAACCAAACAAAAACAAAGCACATTCACAAAGACTGGAGCTCATTTTGGTCTCCAGCCCTGGGGAACCCAGGGATCTTAACAGAGGTTAACAATGTTTAAAGAGCAGACAAACGAGTTTCTCAAGAATAGTTAGTACTCTATGTTTGCAGTGGTGTTATGGCCAGGTCCTAGTAGTTGTTTTCTTTTCAGAGTGTTTTATGTCATTTTCTCTACTGCTTGCACTTAACTCATCATTTTTCCACCCTCAAATGGTATTTATTTGAGAATACAGATTCAGAGGCTGGAGAGATGGCTCAGGGTGTGCCTGCACTTCCACAGAGTTCTACTCCTGGCACCCTTAGCAGGTGGCTCACAACTGCCAGTGACTTCAAGGACTTGTGATCTCTCTTATGGCTCCACAGACACCCATACGTGTCATACAGTCATATAGTACATATAATACATGTGACATATAGTACACATAAATCTAATCAAAATCAAATTAAATTTAACAAACACTGAATAAAAGAAGAAGATCAGAAAACAAGTCCTTATTCATATGTGGCCACACAAGTTCTTGAAATCATACTTAAGGCTTTTTCTTTTTCTCTTATTACCTTCAAAAGGACAAATAGAAATAGTTCTTGGAGAAAGGCAAGAGAGAAACAATGGAGAACATGAGGAGAGAGAAAGAATTAAAAATAAGAGAAAGAGGTAGGTAGGAAGAGGAAGGGAGGGAGAGAGGGAGGAAAGAGAGAGACTAGAAGCAGCTGAAGGTTCTCCCATTCTTCTTCTGTGGGGAGCCTGTCAGTCAACAGGATGAGTTGGGTTAAAGGAACAAGGGCAGCTTCTATGATGACAAGGACATAAATCAAAACTTTAACTAAAGTGGAACAAAACCTGTGCAAATCCCACAACCAGTAAGAAGTGGACTGTGGGAGATTTTATATTAATTTTATTTCCTTCCATTTAGCTTTCTATAACTACTGTATTTCTTCTATCTCTAACAGCACTGGCTTGAACTTTCTGAATGATAAAGTAAAGCGAAAATGGTAACAATGGTAGCCTAGGTTTATATAACCCCCCCCCAGCTTGCTTTAAGTAATAGTATTTCATCATAGCAATAGTAACCTTAACTAAGACACCAGTACTGATACTTGGATTGATCAATATCAAGACAAAAAGGAGAATAGTGCCAATTGACATTGGTTATGGAGAAAAGGAATTGAAGAGGAAGAAAAACTATACTAATTTCATCATTATTAGCAAAGGCATTAAGGAAGCAAAGGCACTAAGGAAAACCTTGATAACCACGAGTTAAAGAAAAAACCAGGCCCTCCCCTGCTTCTGTCCAGGTTCTGGGAACTCAGCACACTGACACCTCTGCATACTGTCTCCAGCCACATTGGCGCTGCAATGCAGTGATGAGGAGCTGCCGCAGAGGCCTTCTGTCTTGAAAAGTCCAGAACGTTTACAGTCTCATCTTTCATTGAAAGTCTGATGATCTTTCTTCTAAAGCAATTGAGTATTAGCGTAGTATGTAAAAATCACAATTATAAGTTAAGTGGCAAAATTACTTAATATTATGAGAGAATCACTTACAGATGCAAAAGCTCCTCACAGAAAGAAAGACAATGTGGTTGATCCAATATTTCTCTACGGAAAGACAGAAAAATCAGGAAAAAAAAAAGGCATTTTCCTAGTGATGGATAAGAGTATTGTGTGCAAGCAGTACTAAAATAGAGGCGATTTTCTGAGAGATCCAAATAAAAGGATTTAACACTAACAGTTTGTCACTGCTTAAAGTCATAAAGCAATGACGCTGAAGCCTAATTTGCAACTAAAAGTTTATAAATATGAACACATGCACGCGGAAGAAAATGTGGTAAGAGACTCCTGAGGCAAATGCATTGATTGGTTGGCAATCAAATTCAGTTGAATTTGGATTTTAAGAGTTGAG
The DNA here is from genome assembly GCF_014885135.2 of Alexandromys fortis. Classification (NCBI taxonomy): domain Eukaryota; kingdom Metazoa; phylum Chordata; class Mammalia; order Rodentia; family Cricetidae; genus Alexandromys; species Alexandromys fortis. The sequence continues at coordinate 3,357,765 of NW_026067946.1, forward strand.
TATATCAACGGCACTCCAGAGCTGGCCTCAGGTCTAAGAGTAGTCGGCCTCTGTAAAGTGAACTCTGTGTATTTTGTGTGTCTTTTATTTTATTGGGGTGTTTTTTGTTTTGTTTTGTTTTGTTTTGCTTATCTGTTGGTTAATTTTGATTATTTTTGAGAGAGAGAAAGAACATGCAGTTGAGTAGGTAGGAAGATGGGGAGGGCCTCAGGGAGTTGAGAAAGGGAAAAGATTATGGTGAAAATATATTCTATGAAAAAAGTTTTAAAGCCAACCAGTACAAAAAATTGTGTTTGAAAACAAATAAGTTAAAAATTGCATAGATAACTTAAAATTTTCATTGCTTACATTTAGATAAGTAAATAAAATACACACAATTGATAAAGTGGTTATATCTTAAGAAAAAATTGATTTTATATAAAAATCTAACATAATAGAGAAAAATATAAAAAGTGGTCTAGATGTAAAGAAAATTAGATATTTCTTCCGTCTTTCTACAAAATCGTGTTTTGTTTTGTTTTGTGAGACAGGGTTTCTCTGTAGCTTTGGAGCCTGTCCTGGAACTAGCTCTTGTAGCCCAGGCTGGTCTCGAACTCACAGAGATCTGCCTGTCTCTGCCTCCCGAGTGCTGGGATTAAAGGTGTGTGCCACCACTGCCTGGCTTTCTACAAAATCTTAAAAGTTATGTATTTATAATTATATATTTAACAAAACTTGGATCAGGCAATGGAAAGAAATTTTAAAATTAGAAAGAATCTTGTAAGATCATTAATATTTTAGATGACATAATTCTTAATTTTAAAAAATAACAGTAATAGCTGAGTAAATAATAAAATCTGAGGGTTGTGTAAGGTGGGTGAGAAAACTATCCATCTACAGAAGTTCATAGCTTTTATGTATATCAACAACAACCAGTTCAAACCTAAAAAATAAATTCATTTATAACATAACAAAATCATTTTTTTAAAAAAAGAAACCCAAAGAAGCCAGGAGAATTAATACTGATTCATGACAAGCAAAAGGTTAATTCTTTCATCATAAAAACTCCTATGGACTGACTAACAACAGAAAGGATCAAGAACATGAAGTAAACAACTAAAGCCACACAGCTTAAAGAAATGCAAACAAATGGTGATCCTGACATCTTTCATCTTACCGATAGCAAACTGCAAATGGGTTCTGAATACGGGTCAGTCACCATGCTACCTTCTCTTCTTTTTGTTATTCTGCTGTGTGCTCCCTACGGGACTTAATCCTCCACGCCATCACTTTCTCTTATTTTTATTTCCCACTGCTATTATCTTGATCTAGATCCAACCCATTTTCTCTCTAGGTAGATTATTTAACAGCTTCTAATTCATAGTTACTGCTATTCGATCCCATCTGATAGGATGAAAACACATATTTGTGTGTGTGTCTGAGTACCTATCACATACCATACTGTGTTCAAAGGTGGGATATAGAAAAAAGAAAACATGTTCCTGTTCTCACAAAGTTTCTCCTGTGGAGGAAGGTGTTGGAAATCTTATCAAATTACACAAGGGTGGTAACTGGCACAGGAATAATCAATTAACCGTTGAACAGAGGCCTGCAAGACTGAGGGAACCATAGCTGTCAAATGCAGAACGTAACTCCACCACTGAAGAAATTAAATTCTAGGCATACTGATCATGGGGTACCAGTGCTTAGGATTTTAAAAGTTAACAGATTTGTGCTACTAGGTTTTGTGTTTTTTTTTTTTTTTTTTTTTTTTTTTTTTTTTTTATTTTGACAGCAACTAGAGTCTTTTGGGAAAGGGAACCTCAAATGAGAAAATAACCCCACCAGACTGGCCTGAGGGCAAGCCTGTAGTGTGTTTTCCTGATTGGCGATTGATGTTGGGAGCCCAGCTCACCCCTGAACAAGTGGTCCAGGAAGCTATGAAAAAGTTAGGGGGTATAAGCCATCAAACAGCGTTCCTCAAAGGCCTTTGCTTCATTTCCTGGTTCCAGGTTCTTGCTTTGAATTCCTTCCCCCCTGACTTTTCTGGATGATGACCTGCAAGCTTTAAGATGAAAAACACCACATCCCAACTTATTTGTGGTCATGGTATTATATCAAAACAATAGAAACCCCAAGACCTTTCCTTTATTATAGATGGCACCTATGGCAAAATAAAGACACGAGAAAAAACTCACTGTTACCTGCTTTACCTCACACTTTGGAGATGACCTAAGCTGGTTGCTTGCTAGCATGTGTGAGGACTGTGAACTTCCGTCCATGACAGAGGGAGCTAAATTCGCTGTGAAATATTCATACCATGTTTGGTTTAAAAATAAACACTAATAACCCGCATCCCTTCATTGACCCTCTAAGTTTTGGCTGTCTTCACTGAAAAACATCCTTTTAATTTTATTCTGAAAACAACATGGAGAACGACTTTCTTTCAAAACAAGTTTACTCATGAAGAGAAACACATGTTCCAAGGACAAACAACATTCCAGTGTCCAGTGTAAGGCTACTTGATTTCTGCAGGCTGACATCATACTTCAGCTACTGAACGTGTCTTCACATATATTGTTTGTTCTTCAACTCCATAGTTCTTCAAAGGCTTAGTTTTATGCAATTAATTAGAGAACATGTTTGAGCTGTGGGCCACTCTCTTCCATCTGTAGACTGCCAAGCCATCAGCACCTCACATTCCCATTTCCATGGTTCCCCCTCCACGATGGATTGCACATTCAGCCCAATTGCCACAATAAACACTTCATCCTTTAAAGTGCCCTTTACAGACACCGCATCGCAGCAATGAGTAATTAATATAAGAGTTAAGTCTGGATACTGGCTTTCAGAGTAAAACATAAAACTGTGATGACCTCAGTGTAGTATTTCATGGGATAAAGAGATGAGGGTATGTGTGTGTGCATGCAAACATACACATACACACACACACACACAGAGTGAGACAGACAGACAGAGCAATTCAGACACAGAGACCAACTAGGATTATGTTACCACATATATGATGATACTTCAAATTTGTAATGAAAGAATAACCCAGTTACTCAACAATAACATTAAAACAATAATCACATTTGAAAAAAGCCCTATGTCACAACGAACATGTGTTAGATCATAACTACAGTGACTTACCAGATATTCCCAATGACTTACCGGCCACTTCTTGCTTGCTTGCTTATGTGACTGAAGTTCAACAGGCAACTGGATATGGCTGGATACGGTCTGGAGTTCCTTTTCCATTTCACCACTGAGAGACCTTGGCAAACAGAACTTCACTGCCTTTAAACACTGTCTCTCAAAGCTGCTCAAGACAGTAATATCTAATGGGTACAGGGAAGAGTTTCTCTAATGTTCTGTGAGACAGGCAAAAGTGACATAACCATTTTTACCCATATTCCATTGGAATTCCATATTCTTTCCAGGAAGCTGGGAGGGAGATGCAATTCAAGCAGGTGCCAAAATGGGGCAAAAAGATTCAATGAACATTTAATCAATGGAATTTATTTTCTACCATATTATCACTTGTTATTAAATATCCTACCACACTTAGAATATAATGAATCCTTCCTTCCTCATGGGAGCCAATTCAAAATCCCACACTGTTACGGCATTGGCTCTGCGTGGGAGATCTGTGAGTCCTGAGTTTCCTATCAGCTCTGGAGACGGTTCCTTGAGGTCCAGTGACCCTTGCACAAATAACACACATATGAAAACCTCTCTACTGCCACTAGCCCCAACATACCACAGTGTCCGCAGAGAGATGCTTCAAAAAACAAGAACTACTATTTAGCCAAGGTAATAAGGGAGGAGGGCTGAGATCTGAGGTAATCATACCCCTTGAGTGGGCATTCTGAAGTCCTCTGCTCTGAAATGAGGATATTTCTTGGAATTTAATTTGCTTTTAGAAAGAACTATCTCTTTGCTGCTCTTTATAATCCTCTTGGGCTACTTCCCATCCTCTTGGAGGTTCTTTTTTGTTTATTACCATAATAGAGCACACTCAAATCTATGATGAGGACTGTACCCTTCCTTGGGGACTATACAATCTGTCACATCTGTCCTCTTTAAACAACTACAGCGGCACAGACACATTTTTTATAACAGGCAATTCAAAATCAGCTGAAGTTGACCCTTACAATGTTTCTGACATTATGAATAATTTAGTATAAAGATATGTGGTTGATTATCTATGCAAGTAGTACCCTCCCAAGATTCTTTCCTAATGGTAGCTCTCAAGTCTTCTGTTTTCCCCTTTGCCTCCATATTTCAAGGCTGACATATTTAGGAGGTAATACTATACATTTCCTTATGCCTATGCTGGAGCCAGAAGTCTCAATTTAACTTATTGTTTGGAACTAAAACCATTGAAAACCATTGAATTTTCCTTTCTTTTTGTGCCTATTTTATCTGCAAACTGCAAACTGTTTATTTCTTGCCTTTTAAAATCCATTCCTTTGATAAAAACAAACAAAAATAACATTAAACTAAACAGTAAAAGTTCTTACCTTCACCCTGAGAAAAGAAGTCAGTAGGCATGAAGTCCAATGTCCAAATAATCACAAATGACCTCTTTAATAATTGTCATATAACACAAATTTCCCATTCTTTACACCAGAATAGTAAATCTCTTCCTAGCTGTGCTATGTATTTTGGAGTCTGCCCATTCTCCTTCCAGCACCAAATTTTGCACCAGAATAGGCTACATGCACTAACTTTTAATAGAATTTCTCTTTAGCTTAACACAGTAGTATTTGAACACTCAAGTCTGGGTGACTTACAAAGAGAAAAGTCCCTCACAGTTCTTTCAGACGACAGGTGCTCCTTCATCTTAAAGATGGTGAGGGAGCACCCAACTATGGGATCAAACAAAATAAAGAATTCCTGTGGGCAACAACTAAAGGTGATTGACATGATTTTCTTCCTCATTCTGTTTATGACTTACATAATCCTAAAGTTACATGACTTAAACCTAATTCAAGAGAGGTTATTTCACAGTAAGGAGGCTGAGGCAGACAATTTGTTAGGCTTTTGAGGATAGCTTGGACTGATGAGACCCAGTCTCAAAAAATGAAACGAAACCAAACCAAACCAAGCAAAACTGAACCTAGCCAAACTGACACAAACAAAAAAACAATAAGACATGAGAAATCTCACTGTCTCTGTCTCTCTCTCACACAGAGAATGAACTAAGAAATGTAGATTACTTGAGTACTATAATAATTAGTTTGATTAAGTAGTTTGCTAATCTGCCAGAATGCAGAGGGATAAATTCCAGATGGATTAGGAATACACATTTCAACATGAGCTATTAAAGTTCTAGAAGACTAGCAGGGTTATTTGGGGATATCATAAACTTTACAGGGCATGAGAACTTCCATGGCTGAGTGGAGGAATGAGATGCTGGATCAGAACCAAGCAATTTTTATTACTCACAGTAAAAACAAGACACACAGCATGGATATGATGCCTATGCCAGCCCCAAGCCTTAATATTTCACCAGAAAGACTCAAAGGACTCAGAAAAAGCTGTTGTACCTGTTGAATGCTTTGTGCTTCTTGATCATCATCATCACCACCACCATCATCATGATAGGATACAGATTAAAATTAGCACAGGGAAAAGGGACATGACTTGTCTTTCAAGAGACAGCAGGTGTCTAGGCGTCCTCTCAGTGGAGTCATGAACACATTCCATGTAATGACATCATAAATATGAAATGTCAGTCTGAGAAGTTCACCTGAATCCTAGTGATGAGAGCTTTCTTTTTTCTTTCTTCTTTTAAAATGAGGAATCTGTCACAAAGGTGCAAACTGTCAACCTGTCTAATTTTAGCACTTCATGCTTCAGTCTCCTAGAGCAAAGAAATGCTGAACACAAATCCCTTTTCTAGCAGTTACTCATTGATCACATTGTCAACCTCGTTAATCTCCTAGGAAGCAGACAAGAGTGAGGTCCTAATTAGAGGATTTTTCCAGATTGTGCTTACTTCTTGTAATGATATATTACCATCCTTTGGATGTGTTTCCAAGCAAGCATGCTCACCTGAACCTTGATGTCTTAGGTTTATATTGGATCAATTTACATACACGCGCGCACACAAACACACACTTTCATGATTGATCTTTGCTACCTAGCCTCTGTTTCCCCAGGGTACACAATACTCATAAATCACTTTGCTAAACACACTATCTGATCAAACAAGTATTCAATTGGCCCAAGTTCTTACACATACAAACAATTCTTTTCAGTCAGGAATGTTAGTTCAGAGCTTGTTTCCCCAAAGGACCAGTCTGGAAGACAGGCAAATCTTGGGAATGTGCAAAGTTTGAGTAACCCGAGCCATATGGTGACCTTTCCTACATGCGTATATTGTTCAAAGTCCTGCAGAGGAAACACAATGAACCATTGTAGACTCTTGCAGATGTAGTGGATTGTACTGGGGGAGGGGAACATTTTGTGCTAGGAAGGTAGTACCCATCCTTTGTGATTGGTCAGCATAAATACAGCCTGAGAAGTGAACGTGGTGAAAAGTCAACAGGTCCTGGAATTCTTGGCATGTCGAGCAAGATAGCAGGGATGCTCAAGGTTTATGAGATTTTTTTTCCCTGCACTGGGTAGGCTTTCTTAAGCAAGACATAAAGCACAGACGGGAAGGTTAGTGACTTATGAACTCGGTTATGTAACAAGTTAAGTCTATAGCATAAATGATGTGGCAGCCATGGAACTGGGACACAGAATACAGGAAGCTGAGATCGTTAGAAAAATATGAACTGGATAAATTAGAAAACGAACCGTTCTTGACTCCATCAGAGAATTGAGGTAGGTGGTGAGAAAAAGTCAGATCTAGTACAGCCGTCTTCTAGGAGCCACAGGCTATGGTCTGGCTGACTTTTAATAGAGAACAGAAAATGCGGTTGCTCTAGAGCGGTAATTCTCAACCTATGGGTCACAATCCCCTAGCAAAGTAGGAAAATTAGAGTTATGAAGAAGCAACAAAAATAATTTTATGGCGTGGGGTCACCACAACATGAGGAACTGTATTAAAGGGCTGCAGCATCAGGAAGGCTGGGAACCAGAGCTCCAGAGGTGTTCAGCTCATCTTCTGAATTGTTACAGCTGAATGTGGACTAACTCTAGAGCATTTAGACAATGTTCCATCAGAATAAGGGAGCTCAAATACACCTCTGGACTTGTGGAGATGAGCCTACATTGGACACACAGGAGAAGACACACATAGAGGACAAGAGACAATCTTAAGATTGAATTTCCAATTGAACAACTTTCAGTCTGTTCATGGGCTCTTATGCAACAAAGCATTGGTTGACAACAAGGGAAATGAAATCGACCTGGTAATATTGTTTTCCAAATTACACAAAACTTTGTCTAGAGGAAGAGCCCTACATATGACAAACTCCTTTCATGTTCTTGCACTTGGTCTTATGACTTGGTGTTCTGACTAAGCAGGCCAAGAAGTGACACAAAATGGAAACCATATGACTTTGTGGCTAACCTGAGCCATGCTGAAAACCACGGAGGCTGCAAGAATCGTGCTTTTCAAAACTGGTACCAAATGTTGGTTAGACTGGCTGCCCATAATTTCCAAAGAGCCAAGAGCTGTTTGGTGGGCATTGTCTACTACACCAAAGCAGACTGTGACAGAGGGACAGATAACCGGCCCAAGGTTTCTTTCAATTAGTGTGTCCTCATGGCCCACCCATACTATAAAAACAATACCTCATTTTTCTTTATGGATGAATAATCACTGCATGTGAGGATCACCTTTTGTTTAGGTATTTTGGTTGTGTAGCTATTATTTGTACTATGAATATTCATGTTGAAGTTTTGATGTGAATGATTTCCTAGTCTTTGAAAAATACAGCTATGAACTCTGGTTACATAAAAAAATCCGATTGTTTGGTTTGCTCTTTAATGTATGATACATGAATGTATGTACACAACTGTGTGTGCCCATGTAGGGACCAGAAGCGTCAGACAATCCTTGGAGCTAGAGTTACAGGTCTTTTGCAGGACACCACCCTTCTCTTGGGTGCTGAGATTTTTGTCCCTCAAAAAAACCACACAGCAAATGCTACCATCTTTGAGCTATCTTTCAAGCCCCTTAATCTTTTATTTCCTGTTCTTCAAAGTGCATAATCTCAATCAACATAGGAGCCCTTCTCAACTTTTTAGTTTGGAAAATGCACTAACTTCAAAATTTTCTTTCTTGAGTTAGCTTAATCTCATTTTCAATCTGTCCACTTCAGTCTTGAGTGCTACAATACAGACAATGTGGACCATACCTTTCTTTTTAATTTCTAATTCATTATTTTATTTTTAGCTGCAACACATGCCCCTCCTCAAGTTCTGCTTATGGCTGTTTCCTGCTTCCTTGTGCATATCTCATTTTGTTGAAAATATGATACATTAAATACTTGTAAAATCAGTCCGCTATGCCTGTTTAAGGCTGGTGATGGTTTCTGAGTTATTTTTGAGTTCTTTTGATGTGTAAGGCCACAGAAGTCTGGTTCATGTAGCCTACTGTTGTGCTAACTCAACAGATTCCCTTAAATGCTGGAAGCAGTACTGTTGAGTGTCTGCACAGACATGTTTTCATCACTTATCCATTGGGGTGTGATCTCCCTGCCTGGGGAGAGTTGAGGGTGTTCCAGTTTGGTCACAGCCTGTGCTTGTGCATGATAACTCTTAGAAAACGTCAGAAACTTCCAAAGCCCTATCAACAGACATTAACTTCTTCAGATTTCCCTCTAGGCTTTTTGGTTAAAGTACTGCTTACCTCAACAGATTTCTTCTTCCTATGGCAGCCATAATGTCAAACTATCTGTATTTTTGAAGCTAAGAAAGTCTTACTCCCACCAAATACACACGTGGGCGACTTCCAGTGAGTAACCATCCAGTCAGGCAATTCTTAGGAATGTCCCTGTAGATGTAAATATGTGAGGTTGTTTATTTCCTGCGGGTGCCAGGCTACTCTTCGTTGTGATAACGCACTGCTGGTTTGCAAGGCTACCATGGGTCTATAGTAGGGGATGGGAAAATTAAGTTGTGACAACCATCATTGTTTTATCAAGAAGCTGGCAGTTTCTGACACAAACACTCCTTGAATTACTGCAAGACTGACTAACTCCTGAGTTCAGAGAACTCAGTTGGTTCCAGGAGTTTTGAGACCACATGTCATCAGCTTAGAGAGAAACAAGAAAACAAGTACTAAGTGGCTGACTCTGCTGTCTGCAAAGGTGTCAGCTAACACAGACCACTCTTGGGCTGCAGTACTGCAGAATAGAGGCATGCCTCCCCACTCACCAGTGTGAGTGTGATGATGTTGGCAGAAGTTGTGAGGCTAAATATCGAAGAGGAAGAACAGAGATGTGCAGATGGGTTCCCTCCTATGCAATGTGTGGGATCTCACACAGGCCCAGGCAATTTGTGGTACTAGAACAATATTCAAGTTTGGCAATCAGAGCCATAAACCTTGGGGTTTCAACCTTTGAATCATAACATTTTAGGCTCAAAACCCAGACATGTTTACACTAGAGAGTTCAGCAGTGCACCTACACTATGTTAGCTGTAGTACCTCTCATGTAACCCAAGCATCTCCAGACATTAGGGCAAAGTCACCAGACACAGAGCAGCCCTACCCTACACTAGCAGCTGTTCCACCTGGAGTCACTGCAGCAAAGCAGAAGCAAGCCAGGTGCTAAGAGAAGTCCACTGCCACTGTAAAGCCTCCATGGCACAACTGCAGCAGGAAATGAAATTGTGTATGTGTGCACATGTGTGCATACGTGCAGGGAATGACGTACAGTTTGAAGAAAAAAACCCTCACATCTATACCACAATCTGAATTCCATTGTTCTAGCTACTGACATTCCTATGTTCGTAAAACAGAACCTGGACTTGGTAGCTCATGCTTGCGGGCTGAGTGGAAGGCCTAACCTTCTTCTAAGAGCACTAAACGTGTAGGCAACATGGAATTCAGTGAGCATTCCTTAACTAACCAATGATCTTTCATGTCTTCCTCACCAGTAAAATAAAGACCTTTCAAAAAATTCTTTGCTCCCAGCTACCCATAAAGTAGGTGGCTCTTTAGGGGTCCCATCTCCTCTACTAAGACACTTTAATCCCACCTTTTTCTAGAACTTGTACTTAGGTTAACCCTTGAGGCCTCTTCTACAAACATTTCAATGCAAGGCGTGGTGGAACACATCTGCTTCTCAGCACTGGGAAAGTAAAAAACTAGGCTAGCCTGAGCCACACAGGAAGCTCCTCAGTGATAATGCATGAAGAAGACCTAGTATGTCTAAGGTCCTAGTTCAATTCCCAGTACTGTGCCCTCAAAACTAATATATAGCTAGAATAACTAGACACCATGTTCTTTCCTGTATCACGAACATTTCCTATCCAGTACTTGCTCTACTGTTAACATATACAAGTGGACAGAAGAAATTAGGATTTCTAGATATACGTTCTTCATTAAGTGGAGATACTTATTGCAGGGGTGGAGAACTCAGTTTTTGATTACTATACGTAAGCAAGCTGCTTAACACTACGTTTTTATCACATCATTGTGTGTGAGCGTATTTACACAAGCATGTGCCACACTTGTGTATGTGCAGAGAACAACTTTTGCGAGTTGGCTCTGTCCTTACACTATGAGAACTTCAGGGGTCATGAGCTTTGCAGGAGTGAACCACCTCATCAGCCCCGTTTTGCCTTATTTTTTAAGACAATAGGTAAAGTTTAACTAGTGAAATATATTTCATAATCATGGATGATAGGACCTAAAATTTTGTAACTTCTAAATTATATAAGAAATAATTTGGGGCAAACACTCTTATAAATCAAATTTAGAGATCTGTAAAAGATTATATAAACACTCCCCAAACTCACACATAAAAGGAAAGACAAGCAATATATTTTTTAACTTTCAAAAGGACTTATTTAAATAGGCTAGTTAAAAATAAAAACAAAAATTTTGGCAGAAAAGGCAGGAATCAATCAATCAATCATCAAATGTGATTTTTTTCCCCTGAAACACGGCGATTCTGGACTGCTGCTCTTTCCTTCTCCTGCTCGCTTCCCAAGAAGGGTGCAGAGGAGCCTGCACCTGTTGCCTCACACGCTCAAACCCTCTGCGTGCACTCTTTCCAAACTCATTCTTGACTGGAAGTTCATCTTCTGGAAAATCTGGGAAGAAAAAGAAAAATTACAACTAAATATACCTGAAAAGGACAGACTTCATCTCTTCACACCAATTACTAAAGAAGAATCTCATTTTACTTAAGACAAAATATCTCACAATTTAAAGTGGACACCCAACAGAAATCCTTACTTAGTCTATTCTTACAGTAGCATCAAGAGAGCATGCAGTTTTGCTACAGCCAAAAGGAGCCAATACAAAATGATACTGCTAATGCTAAGACACGCCATCTCCACTTGTGTGGGTACACAGTTCAGTAACTATTAGGAGACGACGACTTTCATCCTCTCCCGGTGCCACAGTACTGCTTATCAGCTTGAGCAGTCATGAATACACACCTGGAACTTTACTCTTCGGGGCCTGTTCTCTGGGATCCCTAAAAAAGAAAAGGAAAACAAAAACCAAAACCAAAACACATTAGGAGCTAAAAGACAAAACAAATCCTCTGATGACAGAATGAATGATAAAATTCACCCTCAGCATCCACTTCCTCACTCCACCACCAGCCAATAAAATAATCCTACACACACACACACACACACACACACACACACACACACACACCCTTTCCTTTACACCCACACAGGAACAGGAACTTCTGTTCAATGGAAAACAATCCATTTTGTCTATCTTGCTCTTGAATACTGTCTATATAAAGAACTTCAAAATTTTTTAAAGAGGAGAATGATTGATAATGAAAATTAGCACCTACATTTTTAGTGCAGAACCAAGAAAAATCTAGAAATCTTTTGGGCACAACTGAGTTAGATAGGTAAATATTTTAATTACTCTCAAGGCTTTAACACTGTTTGAAGTTCTTTTCTATGCTAGGTTTAGAAAAAGTATTTACATTGTATTATTTTATTAAAGAGTATCTCTGACCAATAAATATACAGAAAAAGGGTCATTATTGATGATATCAGCTAGTCACAGCCTCTAGTTAAAAATGCACCAGTATCCTCTATCAGTTAAGAGTGATAAATGAAACTCGAGGGGAACAGCTGTGAAAAGTGGCTATCAGCAGAGATAAACTGGGTGGAGGAAAGCAGTCGCATGACTAAAACATGGGAGAAAGCCGTGTTTGGAATGGCAGCAGGTTATCACACATTTATCAGGAAATTCTGTTTATCAAGACAGACGTGAATATTTTTAAAGCTTTACATTAAAAAAAAAACTCCCAAATTTTGAAAGTCTGATAAATAGAAAGAACAAAACCAAAATTACTCAGGCATGTCTCTGGGCTTAATGGACCCTTTCTCATGAGGCTGGGCAGTGTACCACTGCTGTATGTGTATCTCTACATGTTCCCAATTATGACGACGAAGAAAGAGTACCAGCCCAAAACCCAGCAAGGCTGACACAAAGCAGGTTCATGAGGAGTTTTTCTCCCAGGCTGTGAGGATACGCAGCCACTCCATATAGTAAACAAATGAATTACATCAGTTCAGAATAAAAAATGCCCTTACCTTCTGGAGCTTTTAGGTCCAGACAAAGAGTGGAAAAACACGGATTCTAACTTCCGGGCTTCTGGGATCAGCTTGTGTTTATCATTTCGTGTATCCCAAAGGGTTTCAAGGGTATTAGCTTTGGGCGAGACCTTTGGGAGGGGTTTCTGTTCCTTAGCTGAGGACCGGACACTATTTTCCTTCTTTCGTGTCCGTCGGACTTTTCCAATGAAGAAGTCATCACCACTGTCACTGTCCTCGGACGCAGAAGACTGTTTATAGAACCTTTCTTCAGTGCTGTCGTCGAAGTACTCCTTCTCACTCTCACTTACCTCTTCCTCGCTGCCACTGTTCTCACCAAGGGTGCCTTCACTCTCTGTCTTTGTGGTTTTGGGTGAGGCTTGCCGTTTTGAGTCAGTGGATGACGCCTTCTGGTGTGCAGAAGTAGCCATGGTATCCTTTCCCGAAGGCATCCCTGGAGAACATGGACTGGCCTCTGCTTTGGGTCCATGCTCTATCATGGCCGTTTTTTCTTTTGAATCACTTACAGCTTTCTTTGTTACTGTTTTAGCTTCTTTTGCTCTCTGCTCCCTGTCAACAGTTCTCTCATGATGCTGTGACTCGCCTGCATCATCCTTTGAACACCGAGTGTCCTTACACTGGCTTTCTTCTGAAGTATTCTTTGATGACTGAGCTTCAGGAGCATTCTGCCTTGCATCTTTGAAGGCTTGCACAGCAGCTGCAAGAATATAGTACATGACTCTGTTTCAGCATTGGCACAAAGTGTCACTGTCCCCACACAGTACTGCTTCAGCTATGTGGAAATAATTGAGAACTGGAATCTACAGTATGTATGGAATAGGAGTTTGAGGTGACAAAGAAATCTTTTCATTACTTAAATACCAAATTCATAAAAGGAACACTAGAAAATATCCATCTTGAATTGAAAAATGAAAAGAAAATTACTTTCTTCATGGCTTTGAATTATGAAGTAAAAATACACTGAAAGCAATAAAATGACAACATTAATTTATGTTAATGCCACTGAATTAGTTTCAGGCCTAAAAATAAGTGGCATTTAATCTTTGACAAAGCACTTAATTTCATAAACATTTTATAAAAGATGCATAAAAATTATATGACATAATATGACTGTATCAATATTTAAAACAACTATTCAACAACTATTCAACATGCCTGTATATATATTTTCTATAATTTTTACATATAACACATATTAAAATTTGGGAAAATACAGATTTAATCTTTTTTATATCACAATCTTTTATACTTGCATATCCATAGCTTTATACATTAAAGATATTTATCATCTATCCAAAGTCATATATCGAAATGCATTAGGCACACTATTGTAATTTAACTCTTACCTTTTAGCACATCTACTTTTTTCTTTAGAAGAGGGTGAACTGCTAATCTGGCAATTGCTCTTTCAGTTGCAGTAGAATCTGGCTGAAAATTGAAAGCAACAAATATACAGCATCAAAATTAACCTGTCACTATTGGAAATGACTGAATTGATATCTATCAATCTTTGTATGTCTTAGGTCAGACTTTGCAAATATTCTCTCTAGATAAGTTACCCATGGAATCTACTCTAAAGACAAAGATCACATTGATAAAAACATAACTCATCTTTAATAATTAAAATGTTATAATTTAAGTCTATAAAAACTAAAAACTGTGCCAGACATCATGGGCTCTGAAAAAAAAAATCATAGCTTTTACTTTCAAAGAGTTTAAACGTCTAAGAAAATGAAGTTAATAAGAAAAGATTCAATTACTGTATTAGTGCTAAGTCATGAGGACAATAGTTAAGTCTCATTTAATGGAACCTAGAATAATATGGTGTTCTCTCTTCTTGTTTTGAATGTCTTCTCTCTTTGGTGTATGCTCAGAACACAACCCGGTACCTAGCTCATTACTAACACTTCATAAATATTTGATTACTGGATAGGAACATAGAAGCATGAAGCATTTATTGTGTTTACAAATTAAGACATTCATGACACATGTCACTTTTTTACATGGCCACTGGGACCAACCTCATCCACATTCCTAGCTCTAGCTCCACCCCGGGATCAGGCTGATCTCCATTGGCATGATCTAAACAGAGATCTTTAAAGGTCCTCCTAAGGTCCTCCTACAATCCTTTCCATTTCCTGAATATATTTTCCCTTCTAGGTGCTCAGATAGATACTGCCATCAGTTTTCCTTCCTTCACATAGCACAGGTCACCTTAAAGTTTAATCTGGATTCCTATGAAGGCAAAATTTAATATTTCAAGCATTTCTTAATTTTATTCCCAAGAAAGCAAACTTAACATCTCAAACTTTTATTAAGATTTTTCTTTGACAGTATGTATTTCAATTTTAGAATTCAAGTATTAACAAAAGACTATAGGTCAAGGGCTTTTTTTTTTTTCTCAACAAAACAAACCAACAATCTTGACTTCAAGATCATTTAATTTAGCTATGTAGAAACAAACTGGATCTCAAATTCAGGTTTGTGTATTTGGTCTAATATGCCCCATAAGTTTCCTCTAATTCATAAATCATTAGTGACAACTACAAATTATTGTTTAAAGTCCACAAAAGTCTTCTCAGAAAAAAAAAAAAAAGGAATAAAAACATTAGTGAAAAAAACCAAACCCAACCTAAAGGCTTGCAAGTAGTAGTGGGCACAGGCCCATCTCTCGGCTGCTCTGCCGTCTGCACTTGCATATGTGCAGTGCAGGAACTAAGGGGCAAGGAACCCTGCAGATCCACCCTCGTTGCTCGAGTCCCTCTATCCATTTACAGACTAATTGTGACTCTAGTTTAAAAGGCTAAAACTTCTCCACAAATGACTAATCCAAATCAGAAGGTGATAAACTTCATCGGAGAGGCAATGCCACAGGGACACATAAAAGGAGCAGACCCCGTGCAGTAATTCAGGACTTTGTGAAGCCTTCACAAGGTTAGGCTGGATGAAGGAAACCACAGCTTTTCCTTATTTAAAACTGACACAATGTTTGCCATGGAAAATTCTCAGGAAACTGTGGTTTTTCACACACCTCCAGTTTCTTCCATTTCAAATAAATTAAACAAAAAAGTGGAAAACACCCTCATCTTTTAATGGAAAAATTTTATTTTGGCAATTGGGCATTTATTATCAACACAAAGGCATTTGTTATTCAATTTTGAAAAGAATTCTTCAAATATCCTCTGGATGAAAACAAGTGTTTAAGAGAGAAAGTTCACTTTATGCGCTGCACTAATCTTGGAAAGGTCACCTAAATAAGCTGTAAGCCCACGGGTAGAGGAAGAGTATGAATATTGATGCTTGTAATAATAAACTGGGACTAAGTTCACTCCACTTTATCTAAAGAAATAAATCAACAAGTTATATTGTCAATGCACAGCTCTCACCGTAGAGAGTGTAAGAGGCAGTTTACTCTGGAGTCACGGCCCAAGTACACAGACTTAGGGAACCCCAGCATGAAAGCAGTTTCATGCCATTTTATAGTTTCAAAGTCAAAGAACAAAGACATTCATGAATCAGGGTGCTTTAAAACACACTGGGGCACATCAGAAAGGCAGTCACAGTTAGGAGCTGTTTTAGGAGGTTAAGGACCCCTTGAGGAGCAAGGCCTACTGACTGGCACCACTAGTGAGCCTGGATGTACAATGCTGCCTGTATCCATATTGTTTGTTTCTGGACCCATCAAAATGTAACCAAGCCTCACAGGAAGCCATTGCCATGGATGGAGAAACCTTAGCTACCAAGCCTTCTACATCATGATGGACAGATGTAAAGGCTGCAGCAGCAGCCTTTACCCTTTTAGACATGTAAGTGCTACTGAGGCACTGACTGTGAGACTCTGGCTAACAGACTGCTCTCTAACAGATGCTGCACCAGACAAATACCTATCAAAGGAGCTGTTAGAGACCAGATATCCAGCTCCTCACACCCACCCTGACTCTGGGAAACACTTGAGCACCTGGCTCTCAGATGCCAATCACCCTGATCCTCAGAAAGTGTAAGAGACTCCAACTCCTGACCTCAGGAGCTCTCAATTCTTCTAAGAGAGCCTGCAAGTTGTCCTTCCTGATGCTAGGTTCTGCATTCTCCTCGGACACTCCATCACGCTGTTGCTGTACATCTGCCTATCTATGCTATTGATACTCTAGTAATAAACTCTATACCTCTAACAATCCATCTCAGTGAACAATAGCTCCTTAATTTTTTTGAGCCAAAATATATTCTCTCTCTGTTTCTGTGGTACTTTATAGAGATGAGAAAAGAAATGGATACATTCCAAACACAGAATGTTTTTATGTCTTTGTTAAACATACAATATAGCATATGAAAAACAATGATAAAAAATGGAGGGACTGGAGAGATGGCTCTGCAGTTAAGAGCACTGGCTATGCTTCCAGAGGATCCCAGTTCAATTCCTAGAACCCACATGGCAACTCACAAATGTCTGTGGTTCCAATTCCAGGGACATGCAGGCAGAAACAACAATGCACATAAAATAAGAGTAAGTACAATAATAAGTCTCTTAAAAATAAATAAATGGGCTGGGTGGTGGTGGTGCATGCCTTTAATCCCAGTACTTGGGAGGCAGAGGCAGGTGAATCTGTGAGTTCAAGGCTAGCCTGGTCTATAAGAGCTAATTCCAGGACAGGCTCCAAGGCTACAGAGAAACCATGTCTCAAAAAACAAAAATAAAAACAACAAAAATAAATGGAAAAACAAGAAGTAGAAATTGATGTTTAACATCACATAGTTGACATATAGTTTAAGTAGGCAGAGGGCAAGATGAATCTTTCAACAAAACAACATACTCCTTTAACACTGCCAATCCACTGGACATTATGACAGGAAGAGATGAATTCTGGGGGAAAGACCTGAGTATCAGGAACTAGAAGAAAAGATACTTTAACTTTTGGTAGTGGTTTAAGTTAGTTTCTTATAATACTTTCCACTACTTTATTCAGCTATGAAAATTTGGTAATGGAGATGGGAAAGAGGTGAATCCAGAAGACAATGAGAGAACACTAAGCAGCAGATGAGGCGCTCCACACTGGTACTGTGTCTCTACCACACACATACCTTTTTGCAAGTTTTTTCAAAGCTGATATCATCACCAAGAGCGGATTTAGTTATGACATCAGGTTTCAATTCCTGTGAAAGAAACTAATTTTAGTTAATCTATGATCATTGTGATTAAAATTCCTTTTCTATCTTGATTTAAGAAACCTGGTATTTAAAATGTTAACTTCTAGAAAAGGAGTATAATATCTATCACAGTTAAGAAATTACCACACACTAGAAAAGCTATGACAAATGCCTTTAAGTGTTGTGTCGATTCTGATCACATCAAGACACAAGTTCAGTACATTTTCAAGGACTATAGGTAACCCAAAGATTCCTATGCAGTCAGAAAGTCTTTAAATGTCAAGCCTACAAAAACAAATACAATAAATAAACAGTTTTGAACTTGTAGAAACGCAAGGAATACTATATACATAATCCTCTGTAGAAGGGTACTCTAAAAGACGAACATCAGCCTGGGAGAAGTAACTTTATTAGCAATACTTGTAGTGAGTATGGATTTGCAGGTTAGGAGTAACTGTACTGATACAGAAGAAAAGCACAACAGATGAACTTATTACTTTGACTACAAAGAAAAATTACAACTGGAAAAACAGCAGAGGAACAGAAGGAGGTTGTAGAGGTCATTACTTTACACATACGGAAAAGTGGCAGGAGCCAAAGGAGGCCATTAAAATGGACAGACTATAAAGAGAGATTACCCAGAGTAGCTGGGTTCAATTCCCAGCATCTGCATTGCCTCTCACAACTGTTCCAGCAATATAGTACCCTTTTCCATCCTCTACGGGTACCAGGACAGAGGTACACATACACACACTTGTATCCATAACACTCATACTAATCAGAGAATGCTTAGAGGTTAAGAGCACATTCTCCTCTCCCTGAAGAGCAGAATTTGATTCTTAACACCCCATCACATGGCTCACAACTGTCTGTACCTCCAGCCGCAGGGGATCTGACTGATACTTCTGGTCACTTCAGGAAACTACACTCACATGCACATGCCACCAAGATTAGAACTAATAAACCATGAAGCAGGACCAGAGTTCCGAAAAGAGACCAGGAGAAGCTACTGGTCAAAGTGCAGCCCACTTGCAGCAGAAGAAAGACCCCAGCAGTTTAGAGATGCCAGTACCATGGGGTAATAGCCACACAGCAGCAGCAGCAGTAGCTGTGGAGTGGAGCCAGTCTGAGCCTAGCAGACAAGGTGTGTGTGCGGCAGAGAAAGGAACTGGGGAAGTAACCCAAGACCTTTGAAGTAGTCAAAACGATCATGAGTGACTCCCAGACATTGGACTGCAGGTTATTTTCACTGTTGGGAGTTTGATTTTGCTTTGTTAAGAGAAAAATGTGTGCCCTAGCTTCCTCCCTCTTGAAATAAGAAAGCATTTTTGATTTTACAGAAGCCCAGAGACTGAAATTTTAAAGAAACTTTGGTGTTTTAAAGAGACTGTTGAAGACTACGGGGCATTTAAAGTTATTTGAGTTGCCCATTAATTTGACATTTTAGAGATAAATGAAAAAGAAAGGTTTCTATCTAAATAGTGATGTGTTTGCATGTGAAACTGGCAAGGCTAGTTTCACATCAACTCGACACAAGCTAGCACTATTCTGAAGGAAATCTCAATAGAGAAAATGCTCCCACTAGATTGGTCTGTGGGCAGTACCATACTTGGGCTGATAGTCCTAGGTGCTATATAAGAAGGCGGGCTGAGCAATCCATAGGGACCATGCCAGTACGCAATGGCCCTCTATGCCCTTTTCATTAGCTCCTGTCTCCAGGTTCCTGCCCTGACTTCCTTTGATGACAGACTGGGATGTGGAAGAGGAAGTGAAATAAACCTTTCTTCCAAAGTTGCTTTTGGTCATGGTGTTTTTATCACAGCAACAGAAACCCTAAGTTAGTAGATAACTGAAGCGGTCATGAAACACGTGTAAAAACAAAGGCTTAAAAGATATTGGTTTTACATAGGTACGATAATCTATAAACCACTGTCTCTTATACACAATTATTAATCCAACTTACTCTCTTCTAGCCAGTTACTCCTCTATTCTCCTTTCAGTTTCATCATTTTAGAAAACACAATTGCTCAAAAAACTTTCAAAAGTCTTTGAAATGAAATGACTCCTGCAATTTAAGCACCTGCTAGACCTTTACATCTCCACTCATTCCGTAACCAGTAATGCTGGTTACTTTACTAAAGACACACACTAACCATGTATGTGATGCTGCAACCAGGGAACTGAGATGGAAACTAAACGATGAGACATAATAACATCCATTCTGAAGAAAACCGAGATAAGTAAAAAATAAAACTGATGCTCAAACAGTGCAAGCACAGTTCAGTGTACCAGAGCTAGAGAGAGCTGAGAATACTGATGTGCGTGCTGTCTGCAGTGCATTCTCCTTACCAGAGTACTGAGTTCTAGGTGTTTCATATTTATGCTTTTAGTTCTAAGTGTCTCCAGTGTCTTCACTCTGTGGCATCTCCCTAAAATCGTGTTAGACACTAATCAACCATTTCCCTAGATGTGGGCCCCTTTTAACTTATGTCTGTTCCCAACAGAACAGTGCACCTGCAGAGACATCAGAAATCTACAGCACACACAGTTTCAAACTAAGATGTGCAAAACCTGCATATACAACATGGAATTCTCACAACTTTCCTAGAAACATCCTTTACATTTTAAAGTTTATTTAAAGTTTATGACAATTTTATGACTAATCAGACATATGATCCTTAAAAATTAAGATGCTTTCTTAGACCATGATGAATAGAGAAGAACCAATGTTCCCCAAACCTGCAACTTCTATTATCATGTACTTCAACAATTATGAGGGTTTAAAAAAGCAAGTTTCACTCCCTAATTCACCCCACATAAAAATGATAGCTTAAAGGCTTGGCTGCTTTAGAAAGGAAAAGGGAGAGCATGTAAAGGAGATGTCTACGACTTTACTAGAAATCGTCAGAATTAAAAATTGCAGCAATTTTCCTTGCTTGAAATAATTTTTATTTTATTCTTAAAGATTAATTTATTTTTTATATATGTATGAGTATTTTGGCTGGATGCAAAATTTTTACATTAACAGTTGACAGTGCTTTGGATGCTTTCATGGTTATTAGGATATAGGGAAAAGTTCAGATTTCCAGAATTACAAAACTTGAATTCATGTGCATGCAGTGCCCACTGAGACCAGTAGAGGGTGCTGGGGCCCCTAGAACTGGAGTTAGATTCAAAGCTGCCACGTCGGTGCTGGGATCTGAACCAATGTCTTGTGAAGAGTGGCCAGTGTTCTTAAACATGAAGCCATCTCCCCAAACCCTATAAATTTTTATATTCAAGAAAAACACACATTAATGAGCTTCTCTTGCTATCACAACATATTAACTTCATGTGCATAGTACTGGTGTGCTATAACATATATAAAAACCCAAAGTGCATGATTTTCATCATAAAAATTGTTGTTATATGTTCAAGTTGATATGTGTAAATATTTGAAACTAATCTGTCTCAGTGTTGCATGCTTTTTCTTACTTGTGAATTCTAAAATTTAGGGATACATAAAATCACATATGTACTGATGTGGGATTTCCTTCTGTGTGCTGTGATTATCGTTAATGAATAAAGAAACTACTTTGGACCCAGGGCAGAACTTAGCTAGGCAGGGAAAACTAAACTGGATCCTGGGAGAAAGAAGGGCAGAGCAAGGAGAAGCCATGTAGCCCTGCTGGAGATAGACACAGGAACTTTACTGGGTAAAGCCATTGCCACGTAGCTTTATACAGATTAATGGAGATGGGTTAAATTTATATGTAAGAGTTAGCCAAAAAGAAGTTAGAGCTAATGGGCCAAGCAGTGTTTTAAATAATATAGTCTCTATGAGATTATTTTGGGGCTGAGCAGCCGGGAACCAACAAGTGGCCTCCACCAACAATGTACTGATGACTTTAGAGCAGAAGCAGAATTGTCCGGGAACCATGGGGAAAGCTGACAACAGGGATTTTAAGCCACTCACAGGGAATAATACGCACTAAGTACATTGTGTACTTGCATAAAAAAATCTTATGTTACAATATATAATTTTAAAAGATCAGTTTAGGGGAACGGAGAGAGGGTTCAGTGGTCAGCAACAGTTATTGCTCCTGAGGAAGATACGAGTTTGGTTCCCACCACACATCTGATAGCTCACAACTCAGCTTCTGGGCTCTGCTGCCATCTCCTAGCATTGAGTACCAGGCACACAGACATGCAGGTGAAACACCCACAGACAGGAGAAACATGAGTAAACAAATCTTTAAAAAAAAAAAAACAACCCTAAGCTTAAAGTGTACAGAAGAAACAATTAAAAATCTGTTTCCAATTCACCCCCAAACTGAGTCCATACCCATTTATAGGAACGGAATTTCCTGCTGCTTTTCTTTATTGCTATTTCCTACAAAATATGCTGGTGATAGTTTCTTCTTTTTCAAGTACGCATTATATCTTACTGGAGTTATGATAGTATTGCTTGTTCAAATTTTTTTACATTAATTAATGGTGGAACGTGCTTTGGATACTTTCATGGTTATTAGGAAACACACTGACAAGGTGAAAAGTTCATGTTTCCAGAATTACAAAACTTGAAAAATCAAATAAAAACAACACCCTTCCCCCCATTCCACACCGAGCACTTTGTACTTCTCAATCTTTTATACCTACTCAGTTGAGAAGGAGGTTTATTTGGATATATCAATTCCGGAATCAGTTCTTTACTCAAAATCTTGGTGTGTACTGTAACCTCAACCGTAAGAGCATTTCATGTTTACTAACTCATCCTGCAGCCTGGCCTGCTTCCCCCAGGGACAGGAAGTTTCAGAGAACAGACACCACTTACATTTGAAACATCTGCTTGTATTTAGAAGAGTAAGGTGAGGCCACCATATGCTTGACATAATGTCCTCATTACAGAACCTACAATGAAACAATATTAAGGGGTCAGGAATATGGCCTATTCAAAGCTCAGACTTCTAGTTGAAGAAACTGCATTCCAGGAAGTAAAGTGGGATTTCAATTTAAAAACTACTTTTTAAATGGTGTTTCCTGAGTATGAGTGGGGCAGTATATATTGATCTCTGTAACTTTAGGGTCTTGTCCACTTTAAGAAGAAAAGTTCTATGTTTTAACAAATGAAATAGGGGATGGTGAGATGAGTCAGTGGGTAAAGACACCAAGTGCAGAGACTCTAGTTTGATCCCCTTGACCGACATCACAGAGAAACACGAGATCCAACAACTTTAAGTTGTCTCTGACCTCTATGCATCTGCCGCGTACTCACACATGCAAAAACAAATAACACTGCAAAAACACAAAGTTATATGGCCATAGGACACTAAGGTGACTTTATATAATGAAAAACTAGCTTTTTTTATCTTTATATTTCTGACACTTAACTTTATTACTTATTAATAATAAAACCCCTCAATTTCATATCCTTTTAGTAATAATAGTTTAGCATCAAAAAATGCTGTATTAAAAGCCACTTAACCATCCATATGCCAAGCACATCACTACCTGTTAGGAGAATTAACTGAGGAAGCCAACTCACTAGTTTAAGACACCTTCACTGAGCAGGAACACCGTGAAAACAGACCACAGCAGAAACGTAATGAGCTCCACTGAGAGGGTCAATAGCTCTGGAATCAGAATGATAGTGCTGGGAAAGGTTTCTTAGGGCTAGTAACATGAAGAGTAAGGTGTTAGGGATCAGGGAGGTGGTTTAGTAGACAATGTTGCTGCCATGTAAGTAGGAAGATCTGAGTTAATCCCCAGCATTCACACAAAAAGCCAACTAAGTTTGTTGTACTATCTTGCTTCAGTTTTACCTTTTTGGTCTCCAGATTAGTAACTTGGGGATCTTTAAATTGATAAGCTGCCTCTCAATGAGAAAAATCTTGTTTCAGAAGCCAGTATGTACATTAACACCTTAAGAGTATGAATACTATCAAAAACAACATCAGAGAAGGATCCTTAACCCTATGTAAAATTAGAACCTATCATTTTACAGAATCATAAAGATCTGGTGGTCCCTGTATCCTACACTGTGGCCAAAAAGAAACTACTCCCACTTCTAAAAATATATGGGGTTTTCTCCATGAGTATGACATCTTGCAACAAAATACCCTATTATCATACCAAGCAAGTATAAAACAGTATGTCATGAGCACAACTATTAAAGTCTAGTGGTATATGAGCTAAAGAAACAACTCCTCTAGAAAAATAGTAAGTAGAGGTTCTCCTTCAAATTTAATTGTGTGACCGTGAATCTACTGTTTTGTGGTTATTTCTGATACTCCCATATGTATGAAAAACACTTCCTTTCAAAATTATGAAAGACCTTTCAACTAAAAAAATGATAAGTATATTTACCCCTTTCAGAAAAGACAAGTTCTGTAAAAGTACCATAAATCAGAAATGAAATTAACACTTTAGCTAAGTAAACAAATAGTTGATCTAGTATTCCTAGTCTGGATTTTTATATTTAATTCAATTACAGCCATATTTAAATCAATACAAAAAGAGGTTAAAAACAAAAGAAACAAGATAAAAGTCAGACTGGCCAACCCAGAATACCCTAATCCCCACCAGGAATTCAAATCTGTATACTATAAAGTATATGAATTCAATACACAGCCAGTAAACTGTGGCTCTATGTGGTAACGCAAGTGTTCTCACATAGCGGGAAAAACAAATGTAGTAACGTTGCAACATCTCTAGGGTCTGACTTCCCTGTTAATGAAACTAAAGAACAGAAAACAAGCTTCATATACAGATCAGATACGACAACTTGCTAACTAACAAAAGCATATTATCGAGTTACAAAATGCAGGTGTTCTAAAGACCTAAAGGAGTCACTTGTCACCAAACTCCTTATAGACTGCAAATCTGTTACGTGTACTGAATTCGTCTTTCAGAGAAATCAGCAATTATCTAGTGGTTCAAAATCTGTGAACAACTAAAATTACAAAGATTAATGCCGAGAAGAAATCACAGGAAAGGATCCACCAAAAGGATTTTATATCTGACAGTCCTATAGGAGTGACAACTACTACTAAATATGGGGCTCTTCATCCCCACGAGTCACTGCCCATCCCCGTAGTAACAGGGATAACTGCATCCTACTCAACACTTTCTCATTCCTCAAAAAGGGCAGTGAATATGAATAGCACTGATAATTCAACTCAATTAAAATATTGTTAAAGAATTCTTTTGCTCTTTTATCTAAACCAAACTTGAAAGTTACACTAAATTATAAGTCAAAACTTACATAGAAAATTACCTGCAATTAAGATAATTGCTGGTACCAAATGTTGTTTTTAAGTTCAGCAATAAAAAAAGTCTTCCAGACATTTAATGGTATGTCATTTTGTAAATGAAAGTTTCCACAAAAAAAAAAAAAAAAAGGGCAGCAAGAAGACCTAAAAATTATGCTAGTGAAGAGTCTCGCTGAAAAGACGACAGTATGAACCATGCTGGTTCAACACTACATTTATTTTAAGTTCTACAGAACCTCATAAAATGCTGACACCACTACACAGAAATTTATTGAGTTGGCAACAGGAGAAGCATGATGTCAGCAACCAGCATCACTATCCCTGTTTCCAAATAGCACAAACCCTTTAACTATTGACCTTAGTTTAGAATACACGCCTCAGTAACAGTAAAAATAAAAGCCTTAGACATGAGGCATCATAAAACACAAATGAGTTTAGTTTGGCAGTTTCAACTCAAGTTAGTCTAGTACTTAAAAAACAGGGAACGATGCAAGCTTACACATATCAGTTTTGCAAACGTGCCGCTCATCACCAAGTTCAGCCACACAAATAAGCCTTGAGCAACCCAGGAGTCCTTAAAGAGGCACCATGCACACAAGACACAGGCTGCCAGGAGAAACAGCATACAACACCCACTCGCACGCCCTTACCTTCATGGCGTGAATTTCTTCAAGCAACCTTTGGGCTCGTCTCTGATTTTTCAACAGTGCATCTTCAGTGCCCCTGCAGAGACAATTATTACCAAGGAAAACATGAGCTTTAGAGACACGACATAAATAGTGTTTTAAGTTTTTGAGAAAACCTATGTGACAAGCATGCACCCTGTACTGCTGTTTTCAACCCCCTGCCACACACATCTGCTGTCACTGTGTTGGAAATGGGAGGAGACACATGCTATACTGGAATCATTTCACTGGCTGGTCGATTTCTCTAGTCTTTTAATGACAATGTCATTACAAATGTTACAGAAACTCTGTTTAAAGTAATAAAAGCCTCCTAAGACACAACTAAAGGCAGAACAAACAGAAAACCACAAACCACACATTTGAAGGCTATCTAAATCCTTGTGCTTAAACCCTAAGAACTGCAAACAGCTTTTCATTGACACTACTGATGCTGGAAATAAAAAAGTATTCTTTTATTCAAAAACATCACAGCATATAATAAACTGACAAATATTTCCACAAGATCCCAAAAATTTCAAAATACTAGGACAAAGAAACGTGAATGAAATAAAGTCATAACTGATACATAACTGATACATCTTAGACTTACTAACACTCAGAAATAACTTCTAGTTACATAAAGCACACAAGGAACCCTGCAAGCAATTTCAATTTGGAAGGAGGAAAGGGAGAACTTTCTTAAAAATGGAAGATATCATTCTGTATCTTAAGCAAGAAAGGTTCAAAACATACATACAAGGGCACGCTGAACAGCTCACTCCACCCTAGATCATATCATAAAAAACTTCAGAGCTGAGTGCATGCTCATTTTCCTCTAAAATACTTTTGCAAACATTTTATTAGTTACAGGATTATTACTTCACACAACTAACTTTTTGGACTTCAGTCTGCCAACACTCCTGACAAGTTTTCGGATAACCAAAACTCGAACTCGCTTCACTTCCTTTCTCAGCTTCACAACCTTGGAGGAAAAAAAGATGAAATTAATAGGAAAAAAAGACATTTTGAATATTATTACACAGAATCTTACAAGCTCTGCTTGACATTCTCAGACTGATGCAAACTTCTTCCATAAACAGTGTAGGAACACAAAGGTAAAAAAACCGTACTGCCAGGGATCGAAGGAGAACCACTAGGATTCTATTTTTAAAGACACAACATTTCCAGCAATTAGCATTTTACTGTTATACTCAGTTAGGATTGGAACATACTAAATTACGATTTTTCTATGAGAAATACCTTTCACCTCCGAGATCAAAGACTCATCTTTATCATTTTTGATATCACACCTTCACCTTTCTTCAACAGTTTCATGGAACTGTTTGGATGTTCAGGGCTTTCTCTTAGTCTCTGGCCTCAGTGTGCTCGTACTGATCATCACAGCTGTTACCCCAGTCTTCCTGAGATAGGAAAGAGTCTTCCTATGAGCCTGTTACCATCTATTCTTCCTGACTGGCTCAACATCATTTATGAAGGTCACAAATTTCCTCTTATTGCAATTAAGGTAACCTCTACAACTTACTACAAGAACAGTAATGTCTTACTTTTAATCTAATTATGTCTAATGTGTCTCTCCCCAGATAATTCCATGAAAGTTAAAAATCTTATTTTACTCAACATTATTTCTGAACATTGAAAATAGTACACGGCATACAGACCATGTTCAATAAAACTTGCTGAAAACCAGAATAGAGTACACCTTCTGTTCATTTACTGCTTCAGATGTCTACTATATTAAAAGAACACAATCACAATCTTTCCCACTAGAATACAGCAATATCTTTGAAATTTTCTTTTTGTTTTTACTATAGATTTTCTTCGAGGAATAAAAGAACCCCACAAAAACCACTATCCATGAACACCAAGTCTTTTACTGCCCTTTCTCACGAGCAGAAGATAGGCATTGTGGCTACATCTGCAATCCCATTGCTTGGGATGAAGTGAATGAAAATACCACAAACCCGAGGACAGCCTGTACTGCATGCCTGGTCTGAAATAAGCCAGGACTACAGAATGAGATTATTTCAAAAAACAAAACAATAAACTAAAAATTGAGAAACAGAATCATAATAGATTATGATACATTGCAAAATTAAGTCATTTATGAAAAAAGTACTACCACATGGCAATTTAAAACATTAAAACATTAACACATATTCCTCATAACCTTGCAGGCTTATGAAATGATAATATAACACTTACTATTAACAGCAAACTTAACTAATATACCTCAGCAGAGCTGGTCCCTAGTTACATTCCAATCACAGGAAAGCTAGTCTCCAACTTCAAAACTCTGATTCAAAAGGAGTATGCTCGATATTACTTGGTAAGAAATTCTGGAACAAAGAGAATGCTTTTTTCCATAGTCACATTTCACACCAATACCAAACATGTTTTTCTTGTTTAACTTTCTCAGTATCCATGTACAGGCAACAGACAAATTTAAGTATAGCACATAATAAGCATTCACTACATATAAAAAAAGAAATTTTTGATTTTCTCCCTACTTATTACTCTAAAAACCTAGCTTTACTTTTGTAAAACATTACCAGTGGCATTTATGTGAGGCCATTAAAGGTTATCAATTCATTTGTCATCCAGGAATTATGGGGCTAAGCTAGCATGTGTGTGGCAGAAGGCTGTCACAGTTCGGCAAATTCTCTAACCAAAAGCAAGCAGAACTAGCTGGTATCTATAGTGGGACATACCTATGACTCTGGCACTCAGAGGCCAGGGCTGCAGAGTTTGGACTTTGAGGGCTAGACTGGACTACCTAGCAAGGTCTTTCTCAAAAACTAAAGAATGAACACGTGTGTGTGTGCGCGCGCATGCTTTGCTCCTCCTGGTTCCAGAGACAGTCACATCTCACGCAGTGTGTGTGACTTGAGACACAAGGGTGAAGGTTTGAGTGAACAGATTTAGCTCTACTGGGGGCTTCCTTCTTGTCTAGCAAAGTGGATACTGTTATCATAAATGTACTAACTCTTTACTGAACTCAACTACATGGTCTGCATGTTCCAGCATAACTCTAGCCATAGCAAGCTCAACATAGCAACTCTAGACATAGCAAGCAAAGTCAAGGCTGAGAACAGGAAGCTTGTCATCAACAGAATGACCATGGCCATCTTTCAGGAGCGAGATTCCACCCACATCAAATGGGATGATGCTGGTTCTGAGTATGTTGTGGAGTCTACTGGTTTCTTCACCACCATGGAGATGGCCAGGGCCCACTTGAGGGGGAGGCCAGAGGGTCATCATCTCTGCCCCTTCTACTAACACTCCCACGGTTGTCATGCGTGTGAACCATGAGAAGTATGACAGTTCACTTAAGATTGCCAGCAATGCTTTTTGCACCACCAACAGCTTAACCCCCTTGGCCAAGGTCATTCATAACAAGTTTGGCATTGTGGAAGAAATCATGACCACGGTCCATGCCATCATTGCAACCCAGAAGCTGTGTATGGTCCCTCTGGGAAGCTATGGCATGATGGCTATGGGCTGCCCAGAATATCATTCCTGTATCCAATGGTGTACCAAGATTGTAGGGAAAGTCATCCTAGAGCTGAATGGGAAGCTCACTGGTATGGTCTTCTGTGTTCCCACCCACAACGTGTCCGCCTTGGATCTGACATACCACTTGGAGAAAGCTACCAAGTATGATGACATGGAGAAGGCAGGCATACTAGGGCCCACTAAAGGGCATCCTGGGTGACAGTGAGGACCAGGTTGTCTCCTGTGACCTCAAAAGTGACACCCACTCTTCCATCTTTGATGCTGGGGCTGGCATTTTTCTCAATGACAGCTTTGCAAAGCTCATTTCCTGGTATGATAATAAAAACATATAGCAAAAGACCTCATGGCCTCCAAGGAGTAGGGAACATTGGCCCACCTACCCCAGCAAGAACATGAGAGCGAGAGAGACCCCTAGTTGCTGCAAAGTCCCTGTCCCAACTCAGGCCCCGACACTGAGCATCTTCCTCAGTTTCCATCTCAGAGCCCCAGAAGAAGGGGAGAAGCTTAGAGAGCCCTACTTTCTTGAATACCTTCAGTAAAGTTTACTACACCCACAAGAGAGAGACAGAAAGACAGAGTAAGAATGAACAAACTACTCCAACCAACCCCCAACTGAGATAGTTAGACTATAATGCTGTTTAGGTGTGAGAAAGAAGAAATTAGGTAAAATATGTAAGGAGATAATAGTGGAAACAAGATGAATAATAAGTATGAAGACTTCGAAGAGAGAAACTGAAGTAAAACTCTATTAAACTCATCATTACTTAGGCTGATGTCCCAAGCAGCAAAAGAAAGCATTTAAAACAACCCATAGAAGAGTGAAAATTCACAGTGAGAGTGTTTCTGTGCTGGCAGTGAGATATGACTAGAATTGAAGTAACCTACATCACTTCTTGGATAAATAACAAAATAATACAATAAAGTCAAAACCTAGCATTCTTATTTAAAAAAAGAACAAATGGAAAGTCAACTCAAAGAAGAGAAATGAAGAGAAGGAACCACAAACAAGCAGAAGTTATTAGGAAAGGAAGGACGTTCTGCTCAAAGAGTTCTCTAGCTATGCACTAAGTTCTTTCTGCAGTCCAACATTCCACTGCTGGTAATGATCACAGACAAGGAGCAGTGTTTTGCAATGTGACCATCCTCTCTACATTCCAAACATTCCTTAATGAACCACTTTACCCATGTATACTTATATAAGCTATGCATCTCTTATAAGCTAATGATTAGTGATAATCCACTTGTGAGAAAAAGAGCTATATTCTGGGACTCATGGTGACAAATTTTTAATACTATGGACCATAGACAAAATTCAGCAGTTTGAACTGACTTATCTGCTATCTAGTAAATTAGCTAATATCCAAGTAATGCATTACTTTGTCATGTTCTTGGATTAGAGCAATCTTTAACAAAACTGATAGTTATTAGGAAAAGCTGAGCACATCTGTGGTATTTTAGAATACATTGTAACTTCTGCTTATTCACTCTTGGATATACAGAAATCATAAATCTTGGATCACAGGGCTAGGGGAAAACAGGCATACTCAGAACCTGCTGGTAGAAAAGGCAACTTCTATAGTCTTTATGAAGGAAATTTTTGCCATCTTTAATAAAAATTCTACATCTGAGAGTCTATTAGAAGCCATGTTTCAACAGTAAAGAATCGCACAATGCTTTCCATGCTCCAGTCATTAGAAAATGTTTCTGAGGATACAATATATATATAAAGAGTACACTAAAAGGACACACATATTTCTACAGTATAGTATCACACATGCAAAGTTTAAAAATATTTATCAATACTATACATTAGCTATAGAAATAGTACAAAAGAATGAGACATATAGGTGAGAAACTACACCAGAAGAGTAATAATTACCTCCAACGTAGAAAAGAGAAGCTGGTGTTTTAAGTATGATGCAGAAAAATCTGAGAACTCTTAAATAAAAGTAGGTTACAAAGACATATGTTCTATCACTTTCACAGTATCAACCTTATTATGCCTTTATAAGGAAACTTTAAGTTAGTGATCTAGATTATAACTTACTGTTGAATTATTTTTTGATCAACAAGAATTAAAAAAATCTAAACTGATGCATGACTGCCTGTAATGTAGCCACTCCCGGGCTTATGCTGCCATCTAGCAAACCTCATGGGAACAGTTAACAAGCAAATAAGCTGGTGTGTTTTTAAGAGCAGGTTTACCACTTTAATAATTTTCAAATACTAAGCACCTATGATATAAACATTTT
Organism: Alexandromys fortis; assembly: GCF_014885135.2. Classification (NCBI taxonomy): domain Eukaryota; kingdom Metazoa; phylum Chordata; class Mammalia; order Rodentia; family Cricetidae; genus Alexandromys; species Alexandromys fortis. Next base: position 3,389,313 of record NW_026067946.1, read on the forward strand.
GTAATGTCATATATACATGCAAAAAGTTTTTGATATTCTTATTGTTCAAAATACATGGAAGAAAATAAGGACGAATATTTTCTGATACCCAAAGATGTTTGAAACTACAGATAGTTCAAAATCCTGAGTTCTTTCCCATATACATGTGTGCATGTGTGTACTTATTTATAAAGTTGGTGCAAAAATTTAAAAACAGTAAAATAAAACAGATCAGTAGTAACATGTCATAGTGAAAATTTCCATTTCATGGTCATTATTAAATGTGGGTTTCTTGCACTGTGGTACCCTGAGACATCAGGGATCAACGAGTGGTAGCACGTATGATGCAGGGACCTAGAGTAAGGGGTAAGTTAATGTGGACAGGACAGCACATGGTTTCGTGCGCTGCTCTTCACAGCACACGTGAACTCAAAACTTACAAATTACTTCTGAATCTTATAATTGAGGTTACCTCAGATAATCAAAACATTAAGAATCAAAACCACAGATGGAGGAGCTCATATTACATTACTAGCTTAAAAAAATTCAAAAGACTTATTATTTAGTACCAAATTATAAAATTACATCACCATTTTCTAGGGAGTTTCTTTCATGATGCTTCAAAGGGTGGTATTCTACCAGACTGCCATACCCCAACCCTAATCTTAAATATATATAGTTAAATATATATATGCCTCAGCCAAGGAAAGCGGTGAACAGAATCAAGCTAGCTGAAGTTCTAGAAATTCTTTACCCACTAAATGTCATAGCATAGATACTTCCAACTGTTCATCCCTGCTTCTCTAGTTCTAATGGGATGGGAGGAAAAAAAGGTCAAAAATTTCAGAAATTTCTTTTTACTTCTCATTTCAACATAGTTTTTGGAAGACTTCACTTTTCACAAGACATTCTGTAAACTGAATATATTAGAAAACATATTAAATTAAAAAATATATAATTATAGACTTTATTCATTTATTTTGGTAGTACTGGGGATTGAACCCAGGGCCTTGTGCATGCCAGGCAAGCATTCTACCATTGAGCTATGTAACCAGACCACGATATACCTTTAAAAAGTAGTCAAAATCAAAAAACAAGGTTACTAATCAAGTCCCGGCTATGATTATCATTATCTCAAAGACAAAACCACAGAGGTTTATTTACAAATCTTTGTAAATTTGATAAAGTAGAAATGTGCCATACCGCTCTCATACATAAAATAAGCAGACAAATCTTAAAAAAAGATAAATGACATTTACAAAATATATACTGAGAACATGATAGGGAAAAATATAAAGGCAGGTAGAAGGGACACAAAGTCTCTTTCATGCACATACGTCCACATAAATGCCATTACAAACGCTGACAAGGAGAATTAAGTGATGCTTCCAGAACATACACAAAGGATAAAAGCTAGCAACAGGTTTCCTGAGAAAGTTGTAAGTGGGACTGGTGAGAGGAAACTCTAGATCCTGGAGTACCATGTGTCAAGGACCTAGAGCAGGGCTAGAAGGAGCCAATGCAGCTGAGAACATGGGTTAACAGGGACAGGAGACAACAAGGCGGACAGGTTCAATTTTACCCATAAGCAAGCCAGTGGGCTTAAAACACAGAAATGACCTCTTAAATCCGAGCTTAAGAAAAAACTGAGCAGCAAGTAAGACGATCAACAGCGTCAACCCCAGTAGCTAGGAGGAGAGCAGAACAGCTCTGTCGGGGAATACTCTGGATGGCCACAGCAGCAGAGTGTGACACACTGAGTCTCAACTTTTCACATCTGCTTCCCTTTGGGGGTAAGCCCTTGCCAAATTTCTATTAAAAAAAATGTCATGTCTGGCGAGAAACACCCACCAACAATTTTCTTGCACAAAATGCAAATTTAAATGGGTGAAAAACATCAGGAAATTCTAAACACCTTGTTTCTCCCTCTTTGATACCTTGTAACCCATTACCTACTGAAATGAAGACTCAATAAGGCCGGGCGGTGGCGCACGCCTTTAATCTCAGCACTCAGAGACAGGTGAGTTCGAGGCCAGCCTGGTCTAAAGAGCTAGTTCCAGGACAGGCTCCAAAAAGCTACAGAGGAACCCTGTCTCGAAAAACAAATAACAATAACCAAAAAAAAAAAAAAAAGACTCAATCGGGCATAAGACGGTGACATTGTTAATTCTCACCAGTGAATGCTTTCTAGCCGTTTATTATTCAGAGTTTCCTACCACCAACCTTTTTCTGCTTAGAAGGGTCCCTATGCCTGCATTGTCTTCCAATACATCACTCAATTACTGCCTGCAATTCCTGTAGAGGGCTCCCCGAGAAGATTAAGGACTCTATCACACATGACTTTGCTCCTGCAAAAACTTCTGCACAATTATTGGGGGGGGGGGATCCTCCTTTATTCTCTATCACAGGTTACTGGAAAACGAAAAACAACAAAGAAGTCCTACGCAGCTTTGTAATTGGGACAGTGACCTGCATAGAAACGACAAGCAGGGTAAGGCACTTTTTCACGATACGCAGCTGTGAGGTGTCCCTTCGATTCTCGTTCCTCCAAGCTTACGTTGTTTGGGACGCCATGTGAACGTTGGTAAAAGCATGTACTGAAAACTCTTGGTGGGCCTGGCAAGACTAACACTCCAGCGGAGGTGGGTGTGAGACGAGAGAGAATTAAGCACGAAACCAGGAAGAGATAGATAGGGGGATAAGCGAGTGCAAATGGCTCTTACTGTAAAGGAGACAGATCAATGGGACCGACACTATCAGGAAAAAAAAGAGGTGTCCGGAGTGCGTACAGGGTCATTGAAGATCTGTAACTTGTAACACAAACCGTGCTGCAGTTTGAATTCACTTCCTTTCAATTCTGACAATCAAGAAAACGCAGGTTTACTGAGAGCTTACTCAGTCAGGGCCAAGCACTGAGCTCAGCAAATTTAAACCTTACCCGCTTATGAGGAAGGGACAATCGTGGAGCTACATTCTACAGATAACAATTGAAAGTGACGGTACACCGAGTGGCCTCCCCATCGTTGCAGGGACGGAAGTGTGCGGAACCTGAGACCAGGGACGCGACCCGCGGCGCGTGGTTCCCGTCTCCCGACCCGACGGGTCCTCGGCGGCCGCGCTCCCCACCCACGCGGCGGGAGACCCCGGAGTCGGAGAGGGCGCCCTACACCCCACAGTCTCCACCCCCCGACGCTCACCTCGTTATTGAGGTTCAGAGTTCCCGGCTGAGGCTTTGCGGCCGGAGGAAGCTGATCGGCCGCCATCTCCGCACGTGAACGCCGGAGGTTACACCGCGGCTGCGCAGACACGCCCACCGACGGCGGCCTCTTGCACCCAAAACTCACCGTCCTGCGCGCAAACGCCTAAAAAAAGAGGCGGTACCGGAAGTGGGAAGGGCCGGAATGGAGCGTTTCCGTGGAAACCAGGCAAGCGAGCGCTCCAGTGGGCGTGGTATTAGCTGATGCTTGCAGAGAAGGGAAATTTTCTCGGGGATTGTTCTACTGTGCTCCGTTATAGTTGGATGGTACTGAGGAGGAGCGGAGAACGTTTTCCTGAACAGATCAAGTTGCTTGAGTTGCCGATTTTGCTCAGTTCTAAAGTCTAGCGCTTGTGAAGATTTTTGCTCTTTGAAGAACATCTTTTTAAGAGCCTTCCTTGGTGTCTTTTGCTTCTTACCGGCCGAAGCGCGAATATGTGGAAAGGCTGAGTTTTGGTAAAACGGATATCTGAAATAGAAGAGGAACATTTGTTACTCCCTGTGAGAACTGTGTTTGAAGAGCTGGATCTGTGGGCATAAGAAATATAAAACGAGACTCTAGTAGTGACCATTATAAAGGAGGATGTCCTGGGCCAAACTCTTTACACGAATTAACTTCAGAATCTTATATTCATAAACAAAAACAAAAAAAACAAAAAAACAAAACCTGACATCGAAATTAATTGCCTTGTTCAAAGTTGCTAGCTGGGGCTGGCCACACACACGACTTCAGGTACCACTGCATAGAATATGGGGTCCACTGCAAAACGGAAATGCAAGACCCCCCTCATTTAAAAAGCAGTAAAATGTTTATTGCATTGTGTCTCCAATAATAATAATAATAATAATAATAATACCCCATGAAACTGCATTGGTACCTTTTCAGTTTTCTCAACTACAATACAAGGTTACAGAAATACCAGTACGGATTCCTAAAGGTGGCAATTTCTGCTTAAGACTCAAGAATATGCGTTTGAACAAGATGGGAACAGTTGCTGGGTGGGAGTGTTGGTGAAGGAAGCTAGAGAACTCATCGGGTCAGATTGGATTGGGCAGGACAGCATATCATCAAAGACTAGTGCAACTGAGGGTCCACGAACACGATCACCAGGGACTCAGTTTTCCCTGTCTTAGGTTCTTTTTTTTTTGGGAGGATGTCAGGGTTCGAGACAGGGTTTCTCTGTAGCTTTGGAGCCTGTCCTGGAACTAGCTCTTGTAGACCAGGCTGGCCTCGAACTCACAGAGATCCACCCACCTCTGCCTCCCGAGTGCTCGGATTAAAGTCGTGCCCACCACTGCCCAGCCCTGTCTTAGGTTCTTTAAAGGCCCCGAACTCCCGCTGTGTTGCTGTGCTTGGGCTGATCTAACAAAATCCCACAGGCTGGGAAGATTACATGGCAGAGGTCTGTGTTCCTAAACATTGCCATTAGGGTTCATTTCCAGGCTCTCCAGTTGCAGACATCTAATTTTGGCCATATTCTCATATGACTTTTATTCTCTGCACATGTGGAGAACTCTCTAGTGTCTCTTTCAACGGCCACAACCCTCTTGGATTAAGATCTCACAGTAATGATCTTAAAAAGCCTTAGTTACTCCCACAAATGTTTTATCCCTAAATTACATCACACCAGGGATTAGAAGTTGAATATCTGGATGAAGAGTCGGCAAAATCAATATCTAGTTCAGGGTGCACACCCTTAGATTGCTTCAAAGCGATCTTGACTTTAGGCTTTAGTATTGCCAATTCTATCTTGTTTCTCAATTTGTAAATAGGAGCCGTGTTTGCAAACACATCTAAACCTAGATATTTAGCATCAGGAAAGAATAAAAAAACTACATTTACATGCATGTGGACAGTTTTTTAAACAAAATTATGAAGGTAAATAAGTAGGCAGAATGACAGCCTTTTAAGCAACACGTGAGTGAATAATTATTTATCTGTATGAAGCACTGTATCACACCACTCCAAAACTAAAGAAACTGCATATACCAAAATGAGAAACCTCAGACTTGCAAAAAATAACTTAGGTTACAAACCCTATGACACTTTGCAGTGTATTATGAAATGATTTCTTAGATGCAAAACAAAACAAAACAACCCCCCCCCCCCAAAGAAAACCCACTTGGAAATATATTGATGAATTACACTGAATCAATGACACACCTTCTTCTTTCCAGGGCTCACCATTACAAGAAGGAAAGCACATGGGGGGAGAAGAATTTTGTCAATTACACAATGACCTCATTAGTCATTATCTTTCTTCTGCTGTAAGCACACCCCTTGTGGTATGAACTCTTAGCCCCCAGGACTCTGGGGAGACATGATTTAGTCACTTTTTTTAGATCGGGTTAGCACTGGTTGCTAGATGTTCTCATTGTTCTCTTCAATGCTGACCGATTTAGCCAAATTTTTCTCTCTAGAATATCTTTCATATACTTTGGAATCCCAATGTAGCTGTTGGGAAGTTAATAGACTTTGCCAAGAAGAGAGTTATATCCGTACAACCATGTTTTACTTTCATCGAGGGTGAAAGCATAAGTTACCAAGACTTGCGTCATTTTTCTCACACATGCCAATTACAGCCTTTAGTAGTTGGACTGTTTCAGTAATTCCTCAAGAAACAGGTCACAACACAACTGTTTCTGCAATACAGAACCAAGTCACATGCTCCTTCTTTTGACTGTGCATTTCCACCTCTTATCCTCTTGGTGGCAGTATTGTTTTCTAAATTGGGCACCAAAGCTAAGTTGGAAAGCCGAGGGAAGTTACATGGATGGTGTGTGAGAACCTTTTCCAAATTAAAAAGAAACTTGATGAGTCTTCTGAATCTATTTATATTTAGCAAAAGATGAAGTCTTGGATTTTTATTTTAAATGACTCACAAACTACAGTAAACCATCAGATTTATTGAAGAGTCAATAAGTATACTAAAGAATACACTACTAGTAGGAGACAGGAAATATTCAAGTTACAATAACATCTTTATAAATTTAACATCTGTTTGGTTGGAAGTGAGACTCCAGCCCCCTGACACCCCTATACCCAAGGAGTCTGGGATGTTTGGTTGGAATTATTTGTGTCAGCGGAGAGGCTTTCTTAAGAAATATTCCTAACAACATCTTCCAAAAGTTTTTTTTGTTTAGGTTTCATTTGAATTTTAATGGAATAATTTGATTAAATTTATGACTTTAAACTTACTACTAATCTAAAAGTCTTATTGCTGAAATTATAGGACACACTATTCTGAAAAGGCTAATTAACATTTTACAAAACTTCATTTTACCAAATATAAAGTGAGGGTGCCAACGCCTACTTAGCAACTCATAATTGTAGCTAAGGACTTGAGCTTTGGAGTCAGACTGCAAAAGGCTAGTCTTCAGTTCTACATATTAACAGCTGTGGTGTCTGCCCTTCAGAAATCGTGTATGCCAAGATTTTTACTTGCAAAAAATGGGAGTAATAACCTGGCAGGTTGTGAAGTTTAAGTGGAAACCCAACATACACTTGAAGAATATTTGCTTCTCTATAGTTTAAATGGCTGTTATTTTCATCATTGTGTTTGAGCTTAACACTGCATATGAATGATTTATGTCTCTTGAATGGCAAATAAGCCAAATGGCATAGTGCTAACAGGGGCAGTTCAAGACTCATCATTGTGGAAATAAGTTGGGCTCCAATTTGTTGTATGGAGGCCGCTTGTTTGTTTCCTGGCTGCCTGGCTAGCTTAGACCCAAAATAACCACCCAGAAACTGTGTTAATTAAACCACTGTTGGTCCATTAGTTCTAACTTTTTATTGGCTAACTCTTACATATGAATTTAACTCATCTCCATTAAACTGTGTATCACCACAAGGTGATGGCCTACATAGCAAATTTTAGCACGTCGATATCCGGCAGCAGATCCTTGGCATCTCTCCAACTCTTTCTTCCTCCTAGCATTCCTTTTAGTTTTCTCCACCTAGCTCTGTTCCCCTATAACTCTGCTAAAGGCCCCAAACAGTTCATTTATTCATTAACCAATAAAAGCAACACATAGACAGAAGGACCTCCCACACCCCCTCATATGCAGTCATTGGTATCTTAATAATTCCTGAGCACCATGCTGTCCTTTCTCATTCAGCTATCTACCAATTGCTCGACAATTAATGACTTAATGCATTAAATAACTCTAAGTCCCTTCATACATGTGACATGCTGGTTTTATTATTTACACATTCCCTCACTATAAAACTCAAGATTATTGAACCAAAACCTATAGTAATTGAAATTTATGCTTAGAAACCACTTAAGCCAAGTTACAATTCATTTTCAATACAGTAGTGGGCTTTGATTCAATTTAACAATCATTTTAATCATCTATTTGCAAACCGATTTGCTATGTTCAGTAGATTAAATATTAGTAAATATATTGTTTAAAAATTGTGGTAGAAAAAAAGATTTTTACCACATGGAAGAGTAGTATAAATGTCCAATAGAGTCCTAATAGCGTGAAAGGAGACCTTGTAGAAACCAATCCTGTTAACATTCTCTCATCTGGAAGAAGGAGACTCATGTGACTCAGAAGGCTCCTGATATCTTCACAAGACCTTTCTCCTTCCTGATATTATGTGACGTAAACAATTGATTGGAGTGATGCTCTTTACTGGTGCCATTGCCTTTGGTTCCTACATGCTGGGAGTGGGTCTTTTTCAGTGATGTAGCTGCCTTCAGGTTTCTCATGCTTCAGTATGTAAACCAAACGAGTTAAGCTGGACTTGGATGGAGGGCTTTCTTTGGTTGTCTGCACTGGTTCTGTTTGCAGTGAAGAGATATTTCTTTACATTGTCCCAGGAAGAGTCATGCAACAAACACTATAGGAAAGCAAAGGTAGCTTGAACAGAAGGTTTCTGGAGTAGGTTGTATTTGAGTTCCGATTTTCTTACATTCCTACTGAAATTAAGACTACTTTTTTTTTAAATTTTAAATTCAAAACAAAACAATTTTTTGAGAAAAAACAATTTGTGAATCTTACTAAACTGGTAGAAGCATGTTTCAAGATATCTGTGAATATGAATGTGTAACATACTAGACAGTTTTTAGAACTTTTGCTGGATTCTATTCAATCATAAAGATGGAAATTTGGGAGAGACCAAACTGAATTATGTTAAATACTATTCAGAGAAAACACTTTAAATTTAAATTTGTTATCATTTAAAAGAAAAGGATTTTGTTGCAGATATGTTGGCTCACTTGTCCATCAAAACCCATGATAGACCCCCTAGCAGAATTTCTGTCATCTAGTAAGTAACAATAAATGTGGTGAGGCTGTTTTTGTAGAATATTATTTTAAGATGTGTTACATTTGTTTATGCTATGAAATATTCTTTTTAATGATGCAGTGGTGTGTTGTATTTGTTAAACGCTGTGAAACTGTGTTACTTTGCCTGTCTAAAACACCTGGTTGACCTAATAAAGAACTGAACAGCCAACAGCTGACCAGGAGAAAGGACAGGAGGGGCTGACATGCAGAGGGAATAGATGGGAGGAGAAATCTGGGAAGAGAGATGGAGGAGCAAAGGAAGAAAGAGGACACTGGGGGCCAGCCACACAGTGGAGTAAGAAGGAAAGAAAAGGTATACAGAAATAGAAAAAAGGAAAAGCTCAGGGGTAAAAGATAGATGGGATAATTTAAGTTAAGAAAAGCTGGCTATGGGGCTGGAGAGATGGCTCAGTAGTTAAGAGCACTGGCTGCTCTTCCAGAGGTTCTGAGTTCAATTCCCAGCAACCACATGGTAACTCACAGCCATCTATAGTGGGATTTGATGCCCTCTTCTGGCACACGGGCATACATGCAGATAGAACCTCATAGAGATAAAATAAATAAATAATTTAAAAAAAATAAAAGAAAAGCTGTCTAGAAATAAGCAAAGCTAAGGCGGGGCATTTATAAGTAATAATAAGTCTTCATGTATTTATTTATTTATTTGTGAGTTGGATGATGGACCCCCAAAGTCTAAGAGAAAAAGAAAACAAACTACAGATGTTGAATTTAGGAAAAGGAGCACTTGAACAATTTTGATGGTGTCATATATTAATCTGAACACTATGGAATTAAGCGTAGATGTTTAAAAACCTCCCAAACCAAATCTTAAAAATATTGTTAATATATAATTCCACTACTGTACTTCCCATATATATGTATGAAAATGTAATAAGCTTACTATGCTCTACATAGGCTTACTATGTTGACAATCTTACATAACATAAGCTTACAATTAATATGCATTCATTAAAATAATTTTATTAAGAAATATAAAGTAACCTAAAAGAAAATTTTGGATAAAATGGATACAATCATGATGACAAGCTTAAGGAGCTACTGAGCATGTAATTTACTTTTCTCTGAGGGATGCTGTTTACCTACCAAAGGGTAGACTTGAAGAGAATTGATTGTTGTTGATCCATTCTGTGACATCAAGTACTATTTCAGATTCATCTCGTTGGAAATAATGGCTGCATCAATTGCTTCCTACTTTAATGCCGTAACACCCTCTAGTCACAATTGCCAGTTATCTGGACACTAAACTGTGCCACAGTGGTCTACATAAAGACTGTCAGTCCAGTTATTTGCCTATTAGGTCATTTGAAAGTGTGGGATGAGCTAGTGTATTCTTTTCTTGTCTCCCACGTGTATCATTGTCTAATTTAGAATCATTGCTGAATAGTAGGATTTTTCATAGCAGACTTTTCACATTCTTCCTTAACCACATGGTCACTATTGATTCCACAAAGAATTACATAGCCCAATTTTCAATAACTCCGATGTTGAAACCTACTCCTTGATCATGTCTGAAATAACAAAGTGCATAGGGTAACCAAGGACTGGGTTATGCAGAGGCTAGCTCTGTGTGTGGGAATAAGGAAGGGGAAGACTTCTGTGGAGAGTACAAAATCAATAAACATACTAAATTAAACTTGATTTTATCATTAATATGTGTTACAAGCTTGTGACAAAGGCCATTGATGAAATTCTGCTTCCTTAAAAGTTATATAGATTGATAGATGTAATAGTTTGTAAAGCCAACAGGTACTTGGCTTTGTTCTAAACAGTTACTTCAGTTTTCCTGCTAAATTTTAGTAATATACTTGTAAACTTTAAAAATGTCAGCTCTTGTCTTTGAAAAAACGTACTCTGCATGAACATCCACTTAGAAAAATGCTCCCAATCAGTTGGCTCCTTTCTCTCATGCATTTAGCTGCACCTGTTCGGTGGTAAGGTTGTCATGGCTGTGAATGAGCTCAGTTCATTCCCAATGCCTGCGATGGGACAATCTGTCTTGTGTTGACTGCTTTCAAAAGGCAGTGAAATGTCTTTCAAATCCATTCATTCTCTCTGTGTTATTATCTATACTCATCATATCTTGCCTGGGTTGGAAACATTGCTAGAAAACTGATGATTCTTCCTAAGTCTAGTTTTATATGCTGCCAGGCCATTCCCTCAAGAGGAGACTATGTGCTTATCCAATTTACAACCTTCCATCTCTCCATTTCTATTTTGTGTTGTACAAGGTCTGACATGGTTTAGCCTGCCTTTCAAGGCCCCTGACCATTCAGTGCGTTTTAGTACTACCATATCATGGCTTTCCAATCCTATCAGTCCCCATGCGTGACCTATGCTCAGTTCTATGGAATGCTAGCTATGTACTGAGAGACGTAGTTTGAACAGATGCCAGTTTGGGTTATGAATTTAATAAGATTTTAATATTAAATGATTTTGTGCACTTTCAGTATATATTTCTGTATCTAAACAGAAGCTGAGTAATGAATTATTCATATAGCTCTGCTTTAAGCAATGAAAGCCAAAGCTAGCTACTTGGATTTATGAATATAAAATTTTATATGTTAATATTACTTCATAGTTAAGATCATTGATGTCTTCTGCAACAGTGTGAAATTAAAGGTCTATCCATAGAAATGAACGTGACATTATTTTCTAATTTCCAGGCAGTATACCTTTTAATTTCCTTATTTCATTTAACATGAGAGAACTTCATAAGATTAATACCCTGAGATGCAGTGGTTGATGGCGGTGGTGTATCACTGCACATCTTCAGCCTCTGTACAGAAACATTTAATGACATAAGAGTATTTTAATATTATACCAAATATAAAAGTCCACTGTGAAACAGTAAAAGGGCTCCCCGCTGTTACGATGTGTGCATGAGAACAAACAGCTACGGCAGACCAGACGGCAGCAGAACGAAGGGATAATTCCATCAAGTCTCGCTTTGTGAAACACTGCGTGTATTGGGGTTACTCGCAGGAGAGTGACCCAGGCAGCTGCAGTACTACACCGCATGTTGACAACTAAGGAAAGCTGTGCCACTGAAATTCCCGCAACTTGGAGGCAGTTTCACAAAAAAACCTCCTTCTCCCCCCCCCCCCCCGCAGTAATCGTTCACTGCTTTTATAATCTTGGGGATAGGGATTCTTGTCAGTTTCATGAGCTTCCTGAGTGTCTTAATTCTCTCTGCTTCAGTGCTTCATTTAAAGAAAAAAGCTTTGTAATGCACCACTATTTAACATATCTTCCAGGGTCTGAGTACCTGACTTCATCACTGACTTCATATTGTGGTTTTCAGGATGGCATAACTAACTGTTATCAAATAAAAAAAATATTATCAATGCCGAGCAGGAAAGAGGAGTGATGTGGGTCCTTGTTCCATGTGTTTTAAGGTATTGGGACAATTTGGAGTGCTTTAACTCAACTTGTTAGCTATTTTAAGAATGTGAAGTCTGCTTGCAGTTTGCCGATCATGTTTAAATGCATTTTTTATCCAAGCAAGAATATATACTCTTGTCAGAATCTTGTAAACTTCTTTTGATTTCCATTTTTTCTCCTGCTAATTTTTATTTTTAGATTTGAGTATTTATTCTATCTATGACTGATGGGGAACTGAACATTGAGACCTCCGTATTGAAAACTGTTAAGAGGTATTTCACAATTTTTATTCTTGTCTCGTTTCTCTAACCCGAATGATTTTTGATTAGTTCACACCATGCTGCTCCTATATCCTAAAAACAGTTCACATTGCTTTCCCTGTACAATCCCTTCCATTACTTATATCGTGACTAGCTTTGTTCTACAAGCCCAATATCATGAATTTTCCCCTTTCAACCTTTTGCATCAATTGCTGAAGTGGTCCTTTCTCCTATCTTCTTCTCTTCAGGCCTTTCCTCCCTCCTGTTACATCTCTGTCTGGGGTACCAGTCATCTTTCACTTGCCCTTTACTGCCACACATCAGTATGGGGCATTAATCATCTCTCACTTGACCTTAGAATAGTACTCCTGGCTGGTCCTTCTTCCTCTAGATTGACAGTGTTCGCTGTAAATTCTATGTTGTGCCTAGAGGAGTAATCAGGAATAGAATGTGCAACCACACCACTTCTCTCCAAAAATTGGACAGTATTTCCTCACTGGTCACACGATAAAATCCAAATATTTTTACCATAAAACAAGCACACTCTCTGCAGCTCCATCTATTCCCAACTTCCCATGTTTAATGTGCCCTAAACCAATGCATAAAACATAGCAATGAACATTAATAGAACACCACATGATGTGTGTGTCCTAGTTAGGGTTGCTTTTGTTGTGATGAAACACCATGACCAAAAGCAATTTGGGGAGGAAAGGGTTTGTTTCCCTCACACTTTCATATAACAGTTCACCATCAAAAGCAGTGAGGACAGGAACTCAAACAGGGTGGGTACCTGGAGGCAGGAACGGATGCAGAAGCTGTGTACTGGTTTGCTTTCCACAGCATGTTCAGCCTACTTTATTGTAGAGTCCAGAAACACCATCAGCCTGAAATGGCTTTCACCCACAGTGAGCTGAGCCCTTCCATATAAATCACTAGTTAAGAAATTGTCCTACAGGCTTGCCTATAGCCTGATCTTGTGGGATTATTTCTCTGTCGAGACTCCTTCATCTCTGATGACTCTAGCTCACTGGTTCTCAACTTTCCTAATTCGGCAACCCTTTAATACAGTTCCTCATGTTTGGTGACCCCAACCATAAAGTTGTTTTCATTGCTACTTCATAGTTGTAATTTTGTTATTGTTATGAAGAACAATGCATCTGTGTTTTCTATAGTCTTAGGTGGCACCTGTGAAAGGGTCATTTCACTCCCAAAAGGGTCGTGACCCTCAGGCTGATAACCACTGCCTTGTATCAACCTGACATAAAACTAGCCAGGACAGTTTGATATAGATGCATATATGCATAGTGTTTAAATTGATTTGAATGAATTTACAGCCTCCCTCATCATTGCTTTAAGCTAAGCATTTTCAATATCCCTTTTTGTTGTTGATGTTGTGTTATAGAGGGCCTACATAGGACTGAGAAAACCCCTGTTGCTGATTCTCTCCATTTTGACCCACTAAAGTATGTCTGTAATAGCTTCTGTTCACTGCAAAAAGAGGAGCTTCTTTGGTGAGGTGTGAGAGTTACACTTACTTGTGGGTATCAGGATCTGCACTTAGAAGATAGTTGGACACTAGCAAATTAGCAAGATGGTAGTAGCTAATTCTCTTCATGAATGTGGAAGAATCCCATAGGGCAGCAGCCCTTGATGTGGGATGTCCTCCTGTATATGTGTTGCTTTTACTGGTTGATGAATAAAGCTGTTCCCCAGTCAATGGCTGGATAGAATACACCTAGGCAGGAAATCTGAACACAGACAGACAAGACAGATAGAGAATGAGGAACAAGAAACACCACATAGCTGCCAAAGAAGAGAGTTGCAAGTAGCAGCCTACAGAAGAAAGATGCCAGGTTAGAGTTAACACCACGGCCATGTGGTGATACACAGGTCAATAAAAATGCATTAATTTATAGTTAGAGCTAGCCAGTACGAGACCTGAGCCATTGGCCAAACAATTATATTTAACATTTAGACTCTGAGTGATTATTTCATAAGTGACTACAGGTACCAGCGGGCAGAGAGAAACTGGTCCACTGGGACCGGGCAAGACTGAGAAAAGTCTTCTTTTACAAGCCCTAAGTGAAAAAAACTATAGGCAGTCAATGACTGGAAAGGGAGGGTGAATGCTTCTTCACAGACAAGTTCTAAATACATGTAGATAGGGGTAGGTAGTGGAGACATACGGGGAGTTGGAGGTGGGAGGAGAAGGATGACTAAAATACATGCATTTTAGTGGGAAGGAAAAAATAGAGAAACACAAGAAAGTGGACATCTGGAGAGTTGCTAAAAGGTAATATTTATCTAGTAAAGCTAAGTGTACAGAGAGAAACTTCCCATTTCTGGTATGGGTTAGTAAAAAGTGAGTTATATTGTAGTAGTGAAATCTCCAAGCCACAGATGCTAGGTTATCTGTAGAAAACTTGTAACCAACTTTGCTATTTTTGTGATAATATATAATTGCAGTTCTGCAGTGTGGTGGGGATGGAAGGGTATGGGGCCTGAAGTCTGAGTTGTTGACTGGACTTTATGACGGGGCTCAACTTTTGCATTGTCAAAAGGAAACGTGATTGAAAAGGAAAGGATACTCTTGTCTACAAGCTATCAAATATTCTCCTTTGGCTCCCAACAAACAAAAAACCCCCAAAACCTCTTTCTTCTGGCAAATAAAAAATGTGCATTGCCTCATGATCAGGTGTAGTCATACACTGTAACAGCCTTGGAGCACCTCCCTCCTGTCTAACTGTAGCTAAGTAACTGCCACCTAAGGGTCTTTTCTGACCGCTCCCTCTGCCTTGAACTGAGTATTCCAGTTCTCAGGAATGACCTGGAATCCCTATAAAGGCCCATCCCTCCAAAGCTGTGAAACTTTGCAGAGGCTATTCCCACTGCTTGGTTTTCCTACCTGATGAATATGTAGTTTTAGGGCATGCTTCTGGAAGATACTTCATTCCTTCCATCACTCAACGTGTTATATCGCTCCAGCTGGTATCGGGAGAAACCCATAGGGCTGTTTCCTGTGAACTGTTAGTTTAATCTGGTGCAGGAAGCCCACACTCCTGTAATTTGTATATCTTACCTGACCTGATTTCATTTTCTAACCTTAAATGGTTGGATTTTCTAAACTCCTCCGGTATGCTTTTACAATTTGTCTTCTATCACCTATATCCTCAGGCCCTTCATTTTTCAAAAAATGTTTTATTGATTTTTTTGTGGATTTCATTTCATGCACCCTAATCCCATTCCTCTTCCCATCCCTTCATATCTGCCCTCTGCCCTTGCAACCTCTGCCCGCAAATAAAATAAAATAAAATTTAAAAGAAAAAAACTTCGTTGTGGAAGCTGTAGCATGACACAGTGAGTCACACAGTTTACCCTTTAGTCTATACATCTTTACTTGCTAGTGTTTGTCACAATGAGACTTTGGTCTGGTTTGAGGCCTCTGGCTTTTGCTACACTGCCGATGATGGGCCCTCACTGGGACTCTCCTTGGATATTCTGTTGTTGCCCTGTTTCTTGAAGATACTGTAGCTGTAGGTCTGCAGGATCAACCACTTCACATGCTCCCGCAGGTGATGTTGTGGCTAGGTGGAGGTTGTCCTGATGGGCCAACTCAGAGGTCTGGTTTGGGTCTGGTTGGTAGCTGTATTGGTCAGCCTGCCAGCTCTACCTCATCCTCATCACCAGGGGGAGCCCCAGCACTTCCGCAGCTAGCTCACCTAATGCCACAGGTAGCAAGGGTTGCGGGGTGTCAGTTCTGTTCTCATGCCCTCAGGGTTGGCTGACCCACACCATACCACCAAGGCCACTTCTACTGTGCTGCCCAGGTGAGGTGAAGGGTCCACTCTCTGCAGTGCTGCAGCTGGGGAGGGCCGGAGCCAGCTCTCCTGCTCTTAGGTCCCTGAGACCAACTATCCCACCTGCCACAGGCAGTGAGGGGATGGGTTAGGCATTGCTCCCTTGCTCACTCCGCTGAATGGTAGATGAGGGCGGGGACTAGCTCTCCCACGCTCCCACTTTGGTGGCCATTCAGGCCCTTCATTAAATTACATTTTAATATTTGTTTATAATAATGCAAATTCTCTCAATACATATAATCATGTGTGTAATTTTGTTTTATAGTATAGCATTACAACTTTGTAGCTATACATAATATTTATATACAAATATTATATATATATAATACACATAATATGTAATTCTCTCCAAGACTTACAATATAGATCTATATACACATACAATTATTTTCAGTTTTATGCATCAATGAATGATTTTATTTGCTACTTAATAAAAATTTTCCATTTGTTCTAAAAACTAAAATTGATCTCAAGGCAACCATTGAAACACAAAGTGTCAAAAGTTGCTATTATTAATGAGTTTTAGGAAATATTAATAAACTTTGCTTTGTAATGTATCTCATTAAAATTTATAATATATAATTAAAATATATATTAAAATTTTCAACCTGATTTATCATCAGGCATGTTTCTCCTTTTCTTCTTTTTTTTGGGGGGGGGCTAAGCCTTATTTAATTATGTATGTTTTTAATAAAAAATTCAGAGCAGTTTTTGAGAATTTCATATATGAATACTATATTTACTTCATTTCCACCCTTCCCTCTACCCCTCCAATTTCTCCTGTCACCCTACCCTCTCTCAAGTTCATGACTTCATATAGCCTGCTGAGTTCACTTGCTGCTGCTCATACTTCTTTATATTTAGGGCTGACCACTTGAGATTGGGTAACCTATCAGAGATCACCCCTGAAGAAGACTGATTCTCTCTCAGCAGCCATTAATTGCTTGCAGCTCTTCATCCAGAGGTAGGACCTTGTGGGATTTCCCCCATCCACATTGGCCTATCAATCGGTGTTGTCACTGTATGGGTCTTGTTTAGGTGACCACAGTTTTGATATTCTAAGGGTGGAGCTTCCCTTTCATACTTAGAAGACACTACCTCACAACAAGCATCATGGTCCTATCGTTTTTCTTTTTTTTCTTTTTTTTTTTTTTTTTTTTTTGTCTTCCAGTCCTCTGAGCCATAGGTGTGAGTGGTGTTGTGGGTATGTCAGTTGGGGCTATACACTCCACAGTCTGTTCTTCCTGGATATTGATAACTGCAACTTTCTGTGATGGTTTCCATCTACTACAAAAGGAAGCTTCTTTGACCATGGGAAAGAACCACACTTATCTGTTCATCTAGGGACAAATATTTAGACTGTTTTAGGAATTTTACTGGTTTTGGAAAGCGGCAGTAAAGCTGGGTGTTGGTGGCGCATGTCTTTAATCCTAGCACTCGGAAGGCAGAGGCAGGCGGATCCTTCAGTTCGAGGCCAGCTCTGGTCTACAAGAGCTAGTTCCAGGACAGGCTCCAAAACTACAGAGAAACCCTATATCAAAAAAAAACTCGCCCCTCCAAAAAAAAAAAAAGAAAAAAAAAAGAAAAGAAAAGAAAAGTGGCAGTGATAGGTTGTCCTCATTTATGACCTCATCAGCTGTGGGTACTTGTTTAGGTTTTCAGTTCCAGACATAAATTACCCCCTACTGAGTGACGCTTAAGTCCCATTAGATGGTTATTGGTTACTCCCAAGGTAATAGTGCCACTATTACCCCACTGGGAATATTTTACTGAGCTGGACTAAGATTCGCTTGAAGGCAAGTACAAAGATCCACTTATATTTTTCTTCCCAGTGGCAATCCTAGGAACATGTGTAGGTAGTTAAGAAATGCTGATTGAATGAATACGGTCTTCTCCCAGTAGCAGTAATCTAGCAAATTCAGATTGCAGGGTTATTCCCACTAGACCACTCAAATCTGAAATTAATTTACTTCCACAGATTAGTCAGGGAAAAGTGCCAGGTTTTGAAGACACATAAGCTTGAGTTTATAGAGAAGGCAGGCTTATGCTAGCAGTTTTACTGCATCTTTAAAAGTAGTAAAAAATTAAAATGTACTGTACAAACAACAGGCACAGCTACCCAATTGGTTTATTCAGAAAGGTATGCCCATTTCAACAGAAACACTTGTTTTCTATTATGGTTAAGTAATGGCAACTATTATTTAGTATTTAGAAGTTTCAGATAAATAATCTAAATTATAGTTCTTAATATAGATTTACCTCTAAATTGTACTGTACCTTGACTTTAAACAACCTTGTGGTGATTTTTTTTTGCAAAAGAACAAAGTGGCTATATCCAATCTTACTAGGTTACACGGATTATAGATTTTGTGAAATGGATACATTCCAGCCTTGTTTTCCAACATCCGTGTTGATTTCTCATCCTTCCTCATCCTGTGAGTTGTGCTGATGTCATCATGGCAGTATGAAAATTAGAGCTGTGTATACAGCATCCTTTGAACAACGTAATTGGGAAAGGTCTCCGTCCTCCTAAGAGAATCAGTCTGCACACTTACTGAACAGATGTGTAGAAAGAAGCGTGTGAGATAATCTGACAGGAGGACTATGCTAAACGAGGAGCATGTGCCATAAATGTGAATCTTACATAATAGAATAGCACCTTTTACGACACAAATGTGATCGTAAAACCATCTGCTTCATAATCAGTTTAGAAAGTGCATCTGGTCTTGCTCTATCAGCCTCTCTAAATTGTTCCTAGATGCACTTTAAAAACATAACATGAACACAGGCATTATGGGTGGAGATCCTGAACATCCAGATGGCTTCCGTTAGTATCTTTACTAATTTCATCATTGTATTTCTTAATTAAGCTTTCTCAGTAAGCATGTAACTGTTACCACTAAAATCATATTAATTAAACAAATGTTTGAAGGAACAGGTAAGTGGTGCTTTACAATTTAGTTTTGTAAGTTAGTTATGATTTTATACCTTCTCAAGTACTTCTGTCTGTTAAAGAAACTGCAGCGGCACTAGAATCTTTACTTCAAGTTTGGTGTGTGCTATGTCACTAGTTTAAGAGTAAAGATGGCTTAGAATGGTAAGTTAATGCAGCATCGGTGGGCACTGGAGACATAAAATAGTCTATGTTGAGAAGACACTTTTAGTGTTTGATATCACTGACATCAGATTGTAGTATCAACAACATTGATACTGGAATTGGAAAGGACTCCTTTCTGGTTGGTCACTATGCTGGCTGATTTTGTGTGTCAACTTGACACAAGAGTCATCAGAGGAAGGAGCCTCAGTTGAGGAAATGCTTCCATGAGATCCAGCTGTAAGGCATTTTCTCAATTAGTGATCAATTGAGGAGAGCTCAATCCATGGTGGGCAGAGTCATCCCTGGGCTAGTCTAGGGTTCTATAAGAAAGCAGACTGAACAAGCCATGAAAGCAAGCCAGTAAGCAGCTCCCCTCCATGGCTTCTGCATCAGCTCCTGTCTCCAGGTTCCTGCCCTGCTTGAGTTTTTGTCCTGATTTCCTCCAATGGTGGACTATGATCTGGAAGTGTAAACCAAATAAACCCTTTCCTCCTCAACTTGCTTTTTTGGTCATGGTGCGTCATCGCAGCAACAGAAACCCTAAAGGAGACAGTCAAAGTTTTTCATCACAGTGAAGAAAATGGTCTTCTTTAGGTTATGAAAACAAATGTACATTGAGTTTATGCATTTCAGGTTGTTTTAACTGCTACATGGATTTCACTTCCCATTTGAACTAGAATCCATTGTGCTTTGTAGGCAGAAGGCTGTTTGTTCATTCCTGGCAGCTCAGCCCCGAAATAATCACAAAGAAACTATATTATTTTAAACACAAGTTTGTCTGTACTCAACATTCTCCAGTCCCTTCTTCCAAAATGTTGGATTGATAGGTGACACTACACACTCTTACCTTTGGTTGACTTTAGATACTGTGAGTTTGACTTATACTGAGTACAAACTGGATCTTATATTGCCAGCAATCTGACCTCACATTCAAACTCATAATCCAGTTTGATATTATTTATTTTAAAAACTGAATTCTCATTGTATTCTTGTTCTTATAGATTTTTATAGGAAATAATGTTACTATCCTTAAAGAACTAACTAACTAATGAACTAACTAACTAACTGACTAAATTCTTTAATGGTAACCTCAGGAGGATTGGTTAAGCAGGTGACATATGAGTTGGCTCCAAAGAATACATGAAGATTTTTGGCTGTTAGATAAGATTCAAATATAGGTCACAAAAGACAAAAAAGTGAAAAAACTTAAGTGAGGAAACAGTAACAAATTAATATTAAATTCATTCTATATTAAATTACTGGTTGGGATTAAACAAGGTAGTAAAGGAATCTGTAATAAAGAGTTACAAAACAAAAGAGTGGAGAAAAATCAAACATCTTTTATTATTAGCGAAGGTACTTAAATTCTAGTTTAAAGATTCGGTATCCATAAGTACTGTTACCAAAGCTCCCAGCAGTTCATAGTAGAAGAGCAACAGAAGAGGAAACACAAGAATAAAGGGTCCAATTAAGCACTAAAATATGTAGAGTAGTATTTTTGGCATTTTCCTATGTATCTCTGGAAACGGATCAAATGTGTCCTGCCATGCTACCAGGATCAAGGACACCTCGCCACTCCTCTCAGAAAATAAAGGACGGTGATGAATTACACGAGAGATAATTTGACAGTCTCCTTTGTATTAAAGGATAGTTGTGAAAGATTAATCATCTGCTTTATTTATTCATTGTGTGTCTCTCTCTTACATTGCAAATGGGTGATTTTAATTTAATGTCACCACCAAGAGCGGAGAATGAGAAAAAAAATGAACGATTTCAGAGTCAGCATGTTATATGGTTAAACTCTAGCAACAAAAACCATATTGTTGAGTTTTTTATCTTTCAGAGCATTAGCTTAGCTGAGAATTTACATTTTAAGGCAACAACCATAAGACAGAGAGAGAAAGAGCTAACCAAGAATGGTGGTCTTTAAAACCTGAAAGTTCAATCCCTATACCTTCTCCAGCAAGGCCACATCTCCTCATCCTTCCTAAATAGCCCACTAACTGTGAACCACGCACTAAATCACAAGAGCCATGAGGCCATTCTCATTAAGCCACCACAGACCATAATGGCAGGGTGATGAAAGAAAAGGGGGCATTATGAACATTATGTAATTATACTTTAATTAAAATGTACTTTGAAAATTACCATATAAAGAAGATACCTCATACAGAAGAAGAGATTCACAATAGTTTTAGAAACAGGAGCCCAGGAAGCATTTTGACATTTCATTAAAAATCTCTATCCATCTATCTATCTATCTATCTATCTATCTATCTATCTATCTATCTATCTATCATCTATCTACCTACGGAACAAAAACAACAAAATAAACCAAAACCATATAGTTTCCTACCAAATTTTGTCTGAGTAATAGAAGACAATTAAAAATACAATTGGCAATAATCTTTTGCACTAATAAGATCATACCTTATTTGTGATAATAGAAGTTAAAATAAAAAAAGCATAGAAGTAACACATGGCAAAAATTGAGTTAAATCACTAAAAATCCACTAAAACTTACTCATTTTTCTAATAAGACACAATAAATATTCCTTAGGAAAATAGAAAGCTTTGTTATGAGTTGTATGTAGCACATCCCCAAAGACTTATAGAGCTGTTATATTGTCTATACATACTGTATGTAAAACCTATAAATAGCTAAAATAGAGATAAAAGAAGTCTACAAATCTAAAATTCTTATCACTATTTATAGTTCTTTATAAGATCATTAATATTTAGAATTTATATATATATATACATATATATGTACACACACATATATATTCACACAAACAAACACATTTGGTTAGCCTTGATAGACCTGGCATTTCATTATCCATATTATTTGGAAAGAAATTCTATATTCATAAGTCAGTGTAGCTCTCACTTCTCCTGAAAAAAATATTTTTGCAGCAGATGGAGGCTATCATAGAGATACACAACGTGAAAATGCAGAGAGTAAGTGAACATGGGGTGCCCAAACACAACTTGTATATCTGTAATACAATCTCTAAATCTAAGCTTCAGGGAAAATGACAGAAATATTGGAAAAACCAGAGGCTCAGGATGCCTATTATCTCATTTTAAAAACTTGTTATTAATAATCCACTAAATCACTGCTGCCCTTATACACATGGATATATAGCAATGAGCAACCTATTCATAGCCATGTTCCAAATGAAGAATGACACTTTCTCCTCAATAACTATCAACTGCTGATAGCTCCTTACTAGGGCTGGGACATATCTACAGCCGTGCAACCCTGAATGTGTCCAATCTTATTTACCATAATTACTAATAACATTATAACTACATACTTGATTATATATACCAAGGATTATAAATTATCATTGATATGGTCAAGAAATTTGATTTAAAAATGGGCAAAGGATAGACATATACTATTGATGAAAGAAAAATGAAATGAAAAATGAGCACATCACCAACAGTAACATGAAAATTCAAATTAAAATGTGGTACTTCATTGTTGAACTCTTATCAGATCAATGAGAATTAGTCAAACAAAATCAAAGACTGTAGAAGGCACAAGGTCCAGTGTTTTGGAGATGCAAGTACCAGGGGAAGACCACCAAGAACAGTAGCAGCTGTGGAGAGACAGTTGGAGCCTAGAAGACAAACTGTGTGTGTTGCAGAGCGCAGAGCTGATGATGTGTCCCAAGCCCTTTGGAGGAGTCCAGAAAACTGAGTGAATCCCAGATAATTAGACATTAATTATTTATACTGTTGGAGTTTGATTTTGCTTGGTTTAGATTGTGATGGTGCCCTGGTTCTTCCTTCTTGAAGAAGGTATTTAATTTTGAATTTTAAAGGCACCCACAGATTGGACATTTTAGAGACTGAAAATTTAATGTTTGACTTTGTAAAGACTGTGGGACTTTCAAAATTATGATTTTGATACGAGATCTTGAGTATGAATAAGGAAGGAAGGGTTTTGACTTGATAGTAATGTGTTTGTGTGTCACATGGACAAGGGATCAGTTGTACTGGCTGGTTTTATGTGTCAAATTGGCTTAAGCTAGAGTCATCGGAGATGAGGTAGCCTCAGTTGAGGAAATGACTCCATGAAATCCCCAAGTAAGGCATTTTCCCAAATAGTGATCCGCAGTAAGCTTAGGGTTTCTATTGCTGTGCCAAAAAGCCATGTTCCAAAAGGTAAGTTGAAGAGAAAAATCAAGTTTATTTGGCTGACACTTTCACATTTTAGTCCATCCCTAAAGGAACTCAGGGCAGGAACACAAGCAAGGCCGTGAAGATGGAAGCTTAAAAGAAATTCCACGCTAGCTCAGAATTGAGAATAATAGATGGTTATTTTTCTAGGCGTAGACTCACAAATCAATATCATCTGCTGGAACTGAGAACAGTGAATCCTGTAGCCAGAAAAGAGGCCAGATGCACACTTTACACCGGCATAAATAGTATAAGAGGCCACCCCACCCCCCAACGGATGGATAACTAAGGCTACTGGCTGTAGGATTTCCTGCAGCAAAGCAGGAACTTGGAGGCGGGCCATGGAGGGGTGCTGCATACTGGCTTGCTCCTCACGGCTTGCTCAACGTGTTTTCTTATAGAACCTGGGGCCACCCATCCAGGGGTGTCATGCCCCACAATGGACTGGGTTGTCTCTCAGCTATCACTAATTATGAAAATGCCCTACAGCCAGATCGTATGGAGGCATTTTCTTAGTTGAGGATCTCTCAAACGACTTTAGCTTGTGCCACGTTGACTGTCCGAGCATATCGCTTTTAAATAGTGTGAGTTGAAATTTGCGAAGCCACGTGAGGTGGCATAGCATTAGGCAGAGAGAATCAACATGCGTGTGGCAGAGCACTGCGACTTCTCTGCTGGATGTAAGTCCCTGAGGTACTCGTCACAGCATGTGACAAGGCTGATAGGAAGATGTGTATTTCTGCTAAGGGTAGATAAGAAATACATTATGTACTTACTGTTCTAGTTTGGTTTCTGTTGCTTTGATAAACACCAGGACGTAAAGCATCCTGGGAAAAAAGGGTTTGATGCAGTTTACAGGTTACAGTCTGCCTTTGAGGGCACCCAGGGCAGGTGCTGGGAGGAGAAACTGAAGCAGAGAACAGGGAGAATTGCTGCTTTCTGGTTTGCTCTTAGATTAACAATACAGCCCAGGACCACCTGCCCAGAGATGGCACTGTTTCCAGGGCACTGGCTCTCCTGCCTCAATTAGCAATCAAGACATGCTTCTTTTGGATCTAGTTTCATTATTTAATGTATTTGTGTATCTCTAATCATTTTAAAAACATTTTCTTTTTGCTCGCACATCAACAAACCTGGTTCAGTAATTTGAGTACATCATCCAAATTTGCAGACTTAAGAAGAACTGAGAAAAAAAATACACACATAGAAAGTTTATTGCCGTTTATTTAAAGTGTTAGTTGACGAGTTCTCACCTTGCTTTTTTTTTTTTTCTGAAATCGGTATTTTGAAATGTGTGTATTGTCAGTTCAGCTCCCCCCCCAGCACAGCTGTGTTTCAACACGATTGCTTTCCTTTGCAATCTCATTTTATTTTGTGTGTTTAAAAATATATTCTGTGATGTAAGAGGAATAAAGAAGAAATTGCCGTAAAGACATTCCTAGTCTGATGGAAGCAATTACTCAACTGAGGTTCCCACCTCCCGTTTGTATGAAATTGACAACCGAGAGCATCACACTCGGTGCAGGGTGCTGCGTAGAGAGCAGAAGAGCAAACTCCGGTAATGTGGGTGGGAAGAATAAGAAGCAGATTTACCGAGCTCCTAAATCACGACACAGGCGACTATTGTGTCTCACAGACAGTTCTGTATGCAACTAAGCACCTGAGAGCTGGTTGACAGGAATAAGTGTGTGAGGCTTTGGCAAGTTACTGAAGGTAAAATACAACAAATATAAAACTGAAGAGAACACGGAGGAGTGCTCTCACGATCGTCATGGAAAGAAGCCATTTGAATTTCCTGAGGAGAAAAAAAAACAAGAATAATAGGGAGGAGAAGGCAATTTGAGAGAACAATGTGAGAAAGAACAAACCCTTGTAAACAAAATATAGAAATGGTAAGAGTGCGTACTAATTCAAATTCTACTTCCACAAGGCTGCTAAGGCTTTTGTATCTAGTTCTCTTTCCGTCCTCAAGGTGGCAGTCGTGAGGCGCTCAACTACAATTTTTCACTGCGATGTGTGTGGTCCCCATCTCTAACAAGAACTGTTTTCTGGATGCATTTTAGTTTCACTGGACCCAGCTTGATTTCTCATCAGACAGCTGGAAGGCTTATGGCTCAGTTCTTTAACTTGCCTGGTAGCTATTATATGTCACAAATTTTAGGGCAAAACTTTCTAAAGTATAATTTTGTATCCTTAGATTTCTTTCGTGTAATAACTTAAGAAAACAGCAACAAAAAAACAACCAAGTTAAGAAAACCACAAACAACTCAGTTAAACATTTAAAAAAAAAACAAAAAATTCAGAATATTTATCGACACATATTTGCATCTATCATGATTGGCTGGGAGTCAGTAAATTTATACTGAAGCAAGAGATAACAGCGATGACAGCCCATTTTCACAGATTTAATTTGTTAAAATTAATTTGTAACCTATAAAGTAGCTGGTTTCATTGTGGAAATTTCATACATCTTTATCATTTTTTTCTGTTTCTGAGCAGTTCACTGTCTTCCCTGTCCGGGTTTCCACACCTCTCTTGTTCCCCCACCTCCAGCAGCTTCCTTTCTGCTTGCCCTGTTGCGTTTATTACCTCTCTTGTCCCTATTCCTGCCTCCTGCCTCACAGTCCCCTCTTGTTAGGGTTTGAATGTGCCGTGTCTCTCACAGGCCCACGTGTTTGACTAATTGTTCCCTGATGACACTGTTTTGGGAGGTTGCTGATACTCTGGGAAGTGTAGCTGTGACGAAGGTGTTGAGACTCTGGAATTAGGTCCTGAGCTTTGTAGACTACTAGTCCTGCTTCCTATCCCATCTGTTTCCTGGTCTGGCAAGATGTGAGAAGTTTATGCCGGACCACTCCAGACACCATCATCTCTGCTGATGTTTCCCTGCCACGATGAACTGTTCTACTTACATCCTCAGGGGGGCGCACTATTGACAAAGTCACAGATACACTTAAGGTGAAATGATGGAAACACCAAGGAGAAGCGATAGGAGAATATAAAACACGGGAACAGAACTCTAAGGTCAAAGGCAATGACACTGATTTGAAACAGACTTTAAGTTAGAAAGAATAATATGAGACCAATAAGGTCAATTTAATCACCAGTTGATTAAATAAATATTTAATATAAATAGATGTATAAAGTAAGTATTTATATACACCTTACTGTGACACTGAAATACATTAATCAAACATTTCTATATTCAAGATAAGGCAGAGATTCTAATATGCTGTCAAGCAATTAACACTCCACTATTTATCAGTGGACAGTTCACACAGAAAAAAAATCAACAAAGAACTTGGAATTAGGTCATAAACCTAACAAGTATTTACAAACTATCTGATGGTTACAGAACACAGTGTCTTCTCATTTGCACAAGGAATATATTGGCGTGTTTGTCTGCAAAACAAATCTCAACACATTAAACGCTAATCAGAGCCATAGCATGCATCATCTATAAAAGAAAATTGGAACTCACTAATGAAAGATATGTTACGTATCATATTAATACATGGAAATTAACACTCTCATGGACAGCTAATGTGTTGAATAAAAATCAAAAGGGATAAAATTGTAATTTCTTGAAGTAAATAAAGATAAAAACAGAGTTCCAGCATCTATGAGATTCAGCAAATGTTTCTTTATTATTATTATTATTATTATTATTATTATTATTATTATATGTACAGCATTCCTTCCATGTGTGCCCACAAGCCAGAAGGGGGCGCCAGGTGTCATTACAGATGGCTGTGACCCACCATGTGGTTGCTGGGAATTGAACTCAGAACCTCTGGAAGAGCAGTCAGTGCTCTTAACCACTGAGCCATCTCTCCAGCCGCATCAGCAAATGTTTCAATAGGAGGGTTTGTGATTGTTTCTCTACTAACTTCTTCTGTATGAAGTTATTTCAAGTGAACTACTCAGCGCTGCAGTTCAACCAGTAAAAGCAATATACCAAGGTCTGAAAAAGCATGGGATAAAACCAGACTCGCTGAACATAGCGGACAATGAGGACTGCTGAGAAGTCAAGAACAATGGCACTGGGTTTTAATCCTACTGCACATACTGGCTTTGTGGGAGCCTAGGCAGTTTGGATGATCACCTTACTAGACCTGGAAGGAGGTGGGAGGTCCTTGGACTTCCCACAGGGCAGGGAACCCTGATTGCTCTTTGGGCTGATGAGGGAGGGGGAGTTGTTTGGGGGAGGAGGACGGAAATGGGAGGCAGTGGTGGGGAGGAGGCAGAAATCTTTAATAAATAAATAAATAAATAAATAAAAAAGATATAATTTCTACAACTTGCTCCTTTGGTTATTTTTCAGAAGTGAAATGAACCTTTTATTTTCATGTTGACATCATGAATTTCTTTAGGTGACAGTCAATTTTCAGTGGTACCTGTCTGTGCCACACAGTGGTGACTTACTAGGTCTTACTTATTACTTCTTGAATTACTCTTTTTGTACAGCTCTTTCGGTGTGGAATATTCCTTTATACTGTGTGAATATATGTTGCTGTGATTAGTTTACTAAAGAGCAGATACAGAGAGAAGCAAGGTGGACATGTGTACTGAGAAAAGGCACAGTAACAAGCCCGAGCTATTGACTGAGCCTTTATAATCAATATTAAGTCTTTGTGTGGTTATTTGGGGGTAGCTCGTGGTACAGAAACTTCTGCCTACAATTTAGTCTCATTTCCTCAAATTTTAGTTGTTCTAAGATTACGCTACGTATTAGAGAAAATGATGCTTAGTTCTTAGCGTCCACCTACTTAATTAATAAACTTAGCGTGCCATAAAATGGTAAAATTAAATGACAGTATATACGGTAGAAGAAGCAAAAGTCTTGCAGTTTTCTTTCTACGCTCGCTGTTTTGTATTTCTTTCTCTGTAAGCTCTGCCTTTTGGGAGTAGGAGTTTATAAACTTTACTGTTCAAGAGGGATCTGTGAAATTAACTGCTTTGATAAAGAAAAATGTGTGCATTCAATTTCCAAGCTTTTCTTTTCCTTATATTTTAAAACTACTGTCAAAACCCAATCACATTTTTAGCTCTGAGTTTTTGGATATATGCTTCGTGGTGAGACAGCAGCCAGTGCCCTTCAGGATTACATCATGAAACATTGCCTTCAAGTTATAAAATAATATCCAGGTACTCAGAGATAAACATCAGTGTGAATGGTATTCCTATAGTGATGTCTGTTTCCTGTGTTTGCTCCAGCACAACACAGCATATACTTAAAACATTCCTGGTAAATTGTTTTCTTGAGGTTTTTAGTTTAGTTTAATTTGTTTTTAATCTTTGGTACATGTATATATCTATCTTGAGCGTATTTCTTTCTCATATCCTGCTGCCCCCTTTTTTTCTTTCCCTTCCCTTCTTATAATCCTATTTGTCTCCCTAGACCAGTGGTCCTCAACCTTCCTAATACTGTGATGCTTTAATACAGTTCCTTATGCTGTGGTGACCTTCAACTATAAAATTATTTTCATTGCCACTTCATAACTTTGTAATTTTGTTACTCTTATGGATTGCAATGTAAATATCTGTGTTTTCTGATGGTCTTAAGTGACCCTTGTGAAAGGGTTGTTTGACTCCCAAAGGGGTTATGACGCATAGGTCGTTACCTTCCCTAGACAATTTGATTCTACAACCTATATAAAGCCAGGATCTATAGATGAGATAACAATATATTATTCTTTATTTCGTTTTTCTACTTTTTAATTGAGCTATATTTTTTCCCTGTTTCCCTCCTTTTCTCCCTTTTCTCTTATACACTCTACCATGATCCCTGTGCTCCCAATTTACTCGGGAGATCTTGCCTTTTTCTACTTCCCATGTAGATTATATTCATGTATGTCTTTCTTAGTTTACTCATTGTTGTCAAGTTTCTCTGGGGTTGTGAATTGTAGGCTGGTTTTCTGTGCTTTATGTCTAAAAGCCATTTATGAGTGAGTATATATAATATTTGTCTTTCTGCATCTGGGTTACCTCACTCAATATAATGTTTTCTAGGTCCATCCATTTGCCTGCAAATTTCAAGTTGTCATTGTTTTTTTCCCATTGTGTAGTACTTTATTGTGTAAATGTACCATATTTTCTTCATCTATTCTTCAGTCGAGGGGCATTTAGGTTGTTTCCAGATTCTGGCTATTACATATAATCCTGTTATGAGCATAGTTGACCACATGTCCTTGAGATATGATAGGACATCCTTTGGGTATTTACCCAACAGCGGTATTGGTGGGTCTTGAGGTAGGTTGTTTCCTAATTTTCTGAGAAATCACCATACCGATTTCCAAAGTGTTGTACAAGTTTTCACTGCCACAAGCAATTGAAGAGTGTTCCCCACATACTCTCCAGCATAAGCTGTCATCAGTATTTTTGATCTTAGCCATTCTGACAGGTGTAAGATGAAATCTCAGAGTTGTTTTGATTTGCATTTCTATGATGACTAAGGATGCTGAGCATTTCCATTTTAGATTCATCTGTTGAGAGTTCTCTGTTTAGGTCTGTACTCCATTTTTTATTGGGTTATTTGTTATTTTGATTAACAATTTTTTGAGTTCTTTGTATATTTTAGAGATTAGTCCTCTTTCTGATGTGGGGTCAGTGAAGATCTTTTCCCATTCTGTAGGCTGTCATTTTGTCTTGTTGACTGTGTCCTTTGCTTTACAGAAGCTTCTCAGTTTTAGGAGATCTCATTTATTAATTGTTTCTTTCAGTGTTTGTGCTGCTGGGGTTATATTTAGGAAGTGATCCCCCGTGCCAGTGTGTTCAAGTGTACTTCCCACTTTCTTTTCTATGGTGTTCAGTGAGGTCTTTGATCCATTTGGACTTGAGTATTGTGCATGGTGATATATATGACTCTTAATTCTTCTACATGTTGATATCCGATGATGTCAGCACCATTTGTTGAATAGTCTTTCTTTTTTTCTATTTTATATTTTTTTGCTTCTTTGTCAAAAATTAGGTGTTTGTAGTTGAGTCAATAGATACCATGTTTTCAATTAGATTTAATTGATTCTCTTGCCTGTTTTTATGCCACTACCAGGCTGTTCTCAGTATTGTAGCTCTGTAGTAGAGTTTGAAGTCAGGGATTGTGATGCCTCCAGAAGTTCTTTTATTGTACAGGATTTTTTTTTTTTTTTGCTATCCTGGGTTTTTCCATATGAAGTTGAGCAGTCTTCTTTCAAGGTCTGTGAAGAATTTTGCTTGGATTTTGATGGGCATTGCATTGAATCTGTAGATTACTTTTGGTAAGACTTCTATTTTCACTATGTTAATTCTATCTACCCAAGAGCATGAGAGATCTTTCCATTTTCTGGGGTCTTCTTCAATTTCTTTCTTCAAAGATTTAAAGTTCTTATCATGCAAGTCTTCCACTTGTTTGGCTAGAGTTACTCCAAAATATTTTATGTTACTTGTGGCTTTGTAAAGGTTGATGTTTCTCGGATTTCTTTTATGTTTGGATGGAATGTTCTATAGATGTCTGTTGAGTCCAACTGAGTTTTAAAATCTGTTAGTTCCTTTATTTCACTATAAAATTTTGGTCTGGCAGACTTGTCCAGGGGTGAGAGTGGAGTGTTGAAGTTTTCCACCATTAGTGTGTGGGATTTAATGTGTGATTTAAGCTTTAGTAGTGTTTCTTTTACATATATCATTTTTCCTTTTATTTTCTAGCAACAGGGGCAGAAAGAAAGTCAGCTGCTAGTGTGGGAACCTTGAGTCGACTTCTGAGGAGAGGGTGAGAAGGGAGGAAAGAGGGGATGGAGTTATGGAGGACAGGGGAAAGTTTACGGGACCAGAGGCTATGGCTATCCCTTGAGCAGGGATACTCTCAGGTTGTATCCTTATTATCATTATTTTTCTCAATAACTTAAATGCTAATTGGGTGAGAATGAAATCTCAATTTAATTTTGATTTGCATTTATATGTTGACTAGTGAAGTTAAGCTTGTTTTCTTTGTGTTTACTGGCAGTTTGTACTAATTATTTGAAAGCTATCTATTCATTTCATTAGCCCATTTATTGGATGAATTTTTTGATCTTCCCCTCTCTTTCTCTCTGTGTCCTATGTATGTAGTGTATGTCTGTCTACCTGTATGTGGATGTATATGACCCTTCATGTACACGAAGACATAGTGTATCCTGATAAATCACTATCTGCCTTATTTTCTTGATACATGATATTTCAATAAGTTTTGTAGCCAGAAAACTACAGTGATAGTGTCCCTACTCTCCTTATGTACTGCATAGGACTGGGGTTACATGTGACATTTTTATATTATTGCTGCAATTTGAATTCAGATCCTTTTATTCACACAGTAAACACTCTTACTTTCTGCTTAATTGCATATTGTTTAGTTTCTTATATTCTAGACATTAATCTGTCAGATACAGTTTGCAAGATTTTTCTCTCGTTCTATCATCTGTTTCTTCACTTGATTGATTCATTTGCAATACAGAAGCTTAATTGCATGCGGCCCCTTTTGTCAAATGTTGGCCATATTTACTGAACATCTGGGATCTTTAAAAACATGTTAGCTTTATTTTTGATCTTGTGTATATGTGTGTGCATGTTTGCGGGATTGAGCACAGCAGTTCAGTGTCCTTGGAAGCTGGAGGAGGTCATTGTATCCCCTGTAACTGGAGTTACAGGCAGCTGTGAGGCATCCAGCATTATTACTGAGAAGTGAGCTGTGGCCCTCTTGAAGAGCAGCATGTGCTTTTAATAGCTGAAAAAGCATATTCTTGATTTCAGTGAAATGTAGTTCAGAATAGTGAATATAGGCAATAAAATTTCATTAGAATTTATTTATGTACAGGAGCATATGCATACATGTGTACACGTTGTGTATGCATGTCTCTCTGTGTTGCATAGCAAAATCCTTCCAAATAACAATTTCTGTCTGGGAAGGTGGCTCATTAAGATTCAAAAAGTGAAAAATTCACTAATGTCAGGAAGTCCCTAAAACTAACAAGACTCACAAGACCCCTCCATTCTAAAAGTTGTAGAAGAGGTAACTTTCCAGGGGAGGAGACAGAAATCTGTCAATCTGTCTATAAGTTGTTAAGGCAGCTTCAAGGTTACAGTTTTTTTGTGAATAATCATTCCCCATGCTGTGATGGTTCATTTCAGTGATGCCTTTGTTCATGCTTCTGTAAGTAACCCGTACTTGATGTGGGAAATTTTACTGTATATGTGTTGCTTTCATTGGTTAGTGAATAAAGAAACTGCCTTGTACTGTGACAGGACAAAAGAGTAGAGCTAGGCAGGAAAAACTAAACTGGATGCTGGGAGAAAGAAGGTGGAGTCAGCAGAAGCCCTGTAGCCCCACTGGAAACAGATGGAGGACGGAACCTTGCCGATAAGCCACAGCTACGTGACAATACACAGATTAATAGAAATGCATTAAATTAAGATGTAAGAGCTAGCCAATAAGAAGCTAGAGCTAATAGCCAAGTAGTGATTTAATTAATACAGTTCCTGTGTGATTATTTCGGGCAGCTGGGAATGAACTTGCGGCCTCCTGCTACACATACTCATGTAAGTAACCCCAGAATAGTCATTGCCCCACCAAGTTGGACTTTGGTAGAATCCTTTCTTTGGTCTGTCATAGTTGCCCTTCTTTGGGTGATAGACATTTGTTCATTTCTCCCTAGGAAAAGCCACAACTAGCAAACAAGTAGAGGGCTGGTGTCAACCTCAGGTGTACTTCTGAATTGTTCACCGTGCATCTTTTGAGAGAGGGTCTATCACTGATTGGAGGTTTGGTGGTTAGAATAGGCTGCCTGTACAGAATGTCTCAGGGTTCCCTCTGTCTCCACCTCCTCAGTGCTGGGATTCCAGGTGCCCACCACCATCCCCAATATTTTTGCCTGGGTTTCAGGCATCAAGCTGGTTTCCTTCTGTTTGTAAGGATCAACTGAACTGTCTGCCAGAGTGCACTCTGGAAGAAATCAGCTGGGGATACCCTGGGAGAGGATGCTGAGACTGAGGAAATGGAAGATTAAAAGAAATGAAGAAAGAAACATTGGATAGACTGAAGGTCAGTACCAAACAGCCTCGAGTTTATTTCTCAACCAGCATATATACCACAGGTAAAAGGCACAACAAAGAGCAGTACAGTCAGCTAACCACATCCCTGCACTGTCCTTGGGAGGAAGCTCAAACAGCTGCATTGTCTTCTACAGCTAAGCAGCTTCTAATCATTAATGAGGAGTGTCTTTGGCTGGCATACACCAGCCCAAATCTTAATAGAAAAATGTGCTCTTTCAACTGGACAAAAACACTCTTTCTATGAGCTAACACAGACGTTACTCATAGCCCTCAAGGTTACTGGGAAAAGCAGAGCAGGCAAGCTTGAACTCGAATGACTTCTTTAAGTTAGAAATGACTCCAGATAGAAACTGAGTCACATGTGGGCTCCCACAGATATCTATCCAATACCTCCAGTTAAAATATGTCCTAAATCTTAAGTGACATGCTAGCACTGAAAAATTTCTGTTAAGTAATATTAGACATCATATTTAGTCACAATTTGACATCAATATTTTAGTCACAAAATAAAGAAAATTTATATGTATCAAGGGAAATAAAATGTCTAATGGAGTTCCCTTAAAATGTACTCATAAACATCATCTATTATTTAAATAGCTGCTGTGATTATAATGATGTTCCTCTTTTCCTTCAACTTCTGCAATTATTGGAAGAGAACATTAGTAATAAATCATCATCAACAAATAGCACAAACATGCTTATAAATATACCTGAATTGTAATTAAACTAATCTAAGAACCACAGTAAAAAAAAAGTTCCTATATGAAGTACTACCTTATTTGGAGAGATTCAATTGTATCTTCCCCATTATTTACATTTTTCTTGTTTATGAGGGGGTACTATATGCATTTGTGTGTTTGTAGTTCAGGTATATGTGGAGACCAGAGGTTGAGGTGGCGATGTTTTTCTCAGTTGCTTCTCCTGTTTAGTTTTTCAACATAGCATCTCTTTCTGAAACCAGAGCTCATCATTGGTCAAGTAGTTGGCCAATGGATTCCTGGGAGCTGCCTTTCTGACTTTCCTTGTTGGAGTTTCAAGCAGACACTGCACTGAAATTTTACATGGGTGATAGAGATTTGAACACGGATCCTGATGCTTGTGTAGATAGCTGTTGAGCAATTTTCCCAATCCACATTTTTCAATGATAACAAACTTAGCAATAAATAATGATAAGCACCAATATTATAATAGAATTGATTGCTCATTCATTCATTCATTTATAGAGGTCTTGGTATTCATAGGTTCCATGAAAAGTGATCAGAGAAGCTTTATAAAAAAGACATACTCCATATTTTCACTATGTCTTTGAGTAAGTTTTGATATTTAGATTTTTGTGAGTCTGGGCTATTTTGTGTGTGGCAGTGCATTGGAAATTCTTTGTAGTAATAAACAGAAACTGAATTTGGTTAACTGAAGTGGGAAGATAATGACACTAGTGTATTACTTAAAATATAAAAGGATGAACTAAACAAGGATTCAATCAAAATAGAAACCCACTTTTGCTCCAGGGACTCTGGTAGTGATAATATAAGAGTCATTTTTTTGGGCAATATCTTGGTTCCATTTTTCTGTACTCTTTGGTTTCTCCAGTAAATGTTCACTTTTCTGGAAGAGTCTGATTGCTTTGATCAGGGTCACATGGCTCCACTTTGCATAAGCAAGCAGCAGTAGCCTGCTTTATTTGGACCACGTGCGGTACAGGAGTGGTTTTCCGAGGGAAGAATGAAATGCAATTAGTAAATACAGGAAGAAATGCTATCAAAATAAGGACGATATTCAGAAATATGAAACTTCTAGTAATTAAAAAACACGTCACACTTCTCTTCAATCAGTATTATAAAATGGTTAAGAGCTTTGCGCTTGTTGGTAAACTACCCATTTTATAAAGTCTCTGAATGTGGAAGAGTTATAAAAACGACTTATTTTTTGTTTCTTGGTTTAAAATAGTAGTGCATATAGTAGTATATTGATATTGTGTTTCTATCCAATGGTAGCTGGAGATAGGGTGAAGTTCCCTCTAAATCCCTTCACTTCTGTGAGCTCGGAAATAATCTCATAAATAAAATGAAAGCCACACTAAAAGAGAATATAAATTTTTATTTACAAATTGCCTCATTGTGACAGATGATGTTTGCTGAATCTGGATCATTGCTCAAAATGAAAAGACGAACCCAACTGTTTCAACGCAGGCCCTTAGAAGTTTGGCATGCATGCTCTACCATATGCTCAGGAATAAAGCACACTGCCCTCCACGTTCTTCACGGAACCAGCATCATAACCATTGCTTTGAGAGTTCTCAGAGATACTTGTCTAACCTTCATTTGCCTCAAAAACGTTATTTGTGTAATTAGGTCCACATCTGTGCTTTTGTCATTAGCCTCCACAATTAATGTGAACTACTGAGTCTCAACATGATAGAAAAGACAAATGCAGCAGATGCTAGTGAGCCACGCTCAGCCATGAGGCAGACAGACAGACTCTCCCTGTGTGTAAAGTTTTAGATGACTATAAAAATGGACACATCAAAATTTAAAATATCTTGGTTACAGCTCATATATATTCATTAGAAAATACTTATTTGGGTGATCTGATAGTAGAGAGAGAGAGATGAAGGATGGAAGGTGCAGAAAGACAGCTGATACGAAAAACAACACGAGGCATCGTTCTGCTCACCCTCTCTCCTTTGTCGTACACAGATCTGTTTTAGTACTGACGACTCAATGCAAACAAAATGGATCAAGTTTCCTTTATCCCCCACAAAGCCTTTCATTAAGTGGAGAGGATTGAGAAAATCCCTCACTTTGTAAGGTGGTTTGCTCTTTACTATGTGTCGATCTAGATCAGAACATTGTTTTTTTTTTTTTTCATATGAACTAATAGAATTTTTCTCCATTTCTAATTGAAGATAGTTATGGAGTTTTACCTGCTATAGTTTCTATTTCGCAGAAGTGGATAACAGTCAAACAAATGTTATAAATAAAATTATCTTTAAGCTTGAACTTCTTATAAATTAGTTTTTGACTCAAGGTAACAAAATATCAGTTACCGTATTAGTAAATATGCCACCTTCTTTATAAGGTTGTTGACTGAAGAATTAAAAAAATGGCTACCTACATTTTGGTTCTTGAACAAAAGGAAAGCTGATCTGTGATGGTCCAATCACACTAGCTTTTCTAGACCTGGCCATCAAGGACATTCCCTGAATCAAGAGTGTGTGACCTCCTAAAAATTTACTCAACCTCTGGCCAATATGGACATAGAGATTAAGTAAAAATAGTATATTCTTTATAAAGACGTAGGCAAATCTTTGAATTCTTTGAATTACATCCAAGTGCACGGCTGTATTTTCATGTAGAAACTCTGAAATAACTGTGGAAATTCAGAAGCAGCTGGCACGTTGTCAACCCGCAGGAAAAACTTGTTGGATAAATTTGACATAGGAGACTCACAACCTAGCAAATATTTCATGTTTCCAAAAAAAAAAAAACCCCTAACCCTTGAGCATAGTGACAAATTTTCTTTTGAAGTAATGTAACATATGTATATACAAATAAGTTAATAGATGTTGAGAGCAATTTGAGATATAAATGAGAAACTATAGTATGAATACAGTAAACAAAGTGTCTTTGTATAGAATCAATAGAAAAGTTTAATCTTTGAGACCATTCTAATGAAAGGGCAGAAAGTGAGCATAATTTGTTATTTCTCTTAGCCCCTTTAAAGTCAGGGCAAAAAAAATCTATCAGCCAAAGATCCATTTTTAGATGTCAGTTTTCACCATTATATATTGTACTCAGTGATTTTTTTTATTCAACTGAACTAAACAAGGAAAAGACATTCCCTGAATATATTTTTGCAAGCTTGTGTCAGGGAGAAAATACATGATGGCAGAGAGGATAACTACCCATCTGTGACCTATCACAACCACGTCCATTCTATGTGAGTCCTCACTTAGTATAGGTTGAAAAGAATTCACACAGGGGGCAAGAAGAGAAATGATTATTACGTTTCTGAGTGCTAAGCATATGGGGAAAGCAAACAAATGGTGACAGAAACAAAATTTTACTTTTTGCCCTCTTGATGCTCTCTTCCTTGTGTCAGAAAAGGAGACAGGCAATGATGCTACTAGCAATTAGTCACCAATGGTAAAGGCAATACATGGATTCTATAAGAGTATGAAACTTAGTATTCTGAACGTTCAATGAAAACATTCCAACAGAGCTTGAATCTGAGCTAAGAAAGAGGAAAGGTAGAATCAGTAAGTAATTAATTAGTTTATTACCCAATGAGGACCCTCATTGCAAAGAAGCACATCAAGCAGTAGCTACATCAAGCGTGGGCTTACAGGACTTCCAAGGGAATAATCTAATCTTTTTTTTCAACATTAGATCTGAATTGAAATGCTGGTAAAGAGGATGGAAGAAGCTGATGATGAACAGAGGGCAGGCATGG
The DNA here is from genome assembly GCF_014885135.2 of Alexandromys fortis. NCBI lineage: Eukaryota > Metazoa > Chordata > Mammalia > Rodentia > Cricetidae > Alexandromys > Alexandromys fortis. Next base: position 3,427,167 of record NW_026067946.1, read on the forward strand.
ATGTCTTCTTTGATTACTTTGAAAAGTTTTTGAACTGCCCCTTCTGGCCTTGTGAATCATTGCAACTGCTTCAATAGAAGATACAACAAAGACTCTCAACAGATGAATCTCAAATGGCTGAAAGACACTTAAGGAAATGCTCACCGTCTTTATCCATCAGAGAAATGCAATTCAAAACAACTCTGAGATTCCATCTTACACCTTTCAGAATGACTCAGATAAAAAACACTGATGATAGCTTATGCTGGAGAGGATGTGGGGTAAAGAAAACACTCCTTAATTACTGGTGGAACTGCAAACAGGTACAGCCACTTTGGAAATCAATATGACAATTTCTCAGAAAATTAGGAAATCATCTTCCTCGAGACCTAGCAATACCACTGTTGGGTATATAACAAAAGGATGCTCAATCATAGCACAAGGATATGAGCTCAACTATGTTTATAGCAGCATTATTTGTAATAGTCGGAACCTGGAAACAACCTAGATGCCCCTCAACTGAAGAACTGAGAAACCAAATGTGGTACATTTACACAATGGAGTACTACACAGCAGTAAAAAATACATCTTTAAATTTGCATGCAAATGGATGGATCTACCAAAAGCCATATTGAGTGAAGTAACCCAGACCCAGAAAGATAAATATATAAATATACTTATATTTATATATATCATATATATATATATATATATATATATCATAAATGGCTCCTAGACATGAAACAAAGAAAAAAAACTAACCTATAGTCCATGACCCCAGAGAACCTAGATAACAAAGAGGACCCTAAAAGAGACATATGTGGATCTATATAGGAAGAAGAAAAAGACAAGATCTCATGAGTATATTGAAAACATGAGGGTCACAGGATGGGGAAGGAGATGAATAAAAGAAAAAAACAAGAAAAAAAGAAATCAGGGTATGTACAGATGACTTTGTCATGAATGTGAATTATGTGCTTGCAGAGGAAAGGATTGGAGTCAGGGATGTCTCAGCAGAAGGAGCTATTGTGTCTTAGAGGAATCTCAGTGAGAAGTACTTCTGTGGGAATGGAAGGAGGGTCTTGGACCTTCCCCAAAGCAATGTGCCTTACCCTCTCCGAGGAGTGGATGGGGGTAGGTTAGTGTGTAGGGTGAAGGGAATGGGAGAAGGGAAGAGAGTGGGAATTTGAATTGGTATGTAAAATGAAAAGAAGATAGCTTGTTTATTTTTAAAGTAAAATAAAATACATTATAAAAAAGAAATACAGGTAAAAAAAGTTTTCCCCTAGTAAGTAGGATTATTTAAATATCCTATTAGCTAAGTCTAGAAATTACATTAAAATAATATTTTTCTTTTTATTTATTTTTCTTGTTTCTCTGTATTGTTAACATTCTAGGGTTGTTAAGGAGACAGAAGAGAAATTTTCAGAAAAAAAACTGCAAATGTTGTAATCATGGCTTCCTGGCCAACAGTCTACTGGCTACCTTAAGGAGAGAGACCCTGGAACTTGGTTTGCCTTGTGAGGCAGAGACTAGGCTAGAGCCAAGTACCTTATGAATCCCTTTAGCAAGGCATCCTTACCCACATTTACAGTTATTTGTTTCTTCTGTGTCCAAAGCTTGATTGGTTCCTAAATATTCAGCTAATTCATTTAAAAAGTTCCAGTACTGCACAGATGAGCCTGCTGGTTGTCCTAACTCCAGGTCATTTAGAAATCATGTTGTATTTGTACAGCTCAGAAAGAATGCTCCCATAAAAGCTCTAATAAAACAGCTTTTAAAAATTGTTTATTCTTGCAAGTCTCACTGCGTTTACTCCTTGATATGTATGGAACCAGCCAGTTATCTCTACCATCATCCGTTCATATCTCCAGGTGTAGAAGTTTCTCCACCAATTCATTCTCAATTATGAGATGAGAACGTTCGAAGAAGAAGACGCTAGGTCAATCCTAAACCAGCCTACAAAATACACTTGGCACCAACCTTCCACAAATGGTAAGAGTAAGCAGTTGGAAATGGAAGGAAGTTTTATGTTCTCATTTCAGGGATATTTTTCTGCATCCTCTACAAGGATAAAGTTACTCCGGACTTCACCTAAATAGCTTTTAAACCTCATTTGGACAGGGCATGTTGGAGGCTCATATTGTTAGAGCTGTGTTCTCCGGCACCTACAGCACATCTTCTGAAGCGTAGAAAAAGAGACTATAACCACTACAGGGCCCTGAAGTTTTGGGGTCAGGTTGGTGTTTGGAATAAGCCTGCTTTGCAAGGGAGAGTTTTGCAATCATGGACCGACAGCAGTCAAAAGACTTAGCCAGCTAAATAAGGCCTATGTTTTGTCTGTGTTGTTTTGCCATTTTGAAGGTGATACAGATGAATCATGTATAACTGAGAATAGACCATGTTACTATGCACAACCATATTCCTGTGTCTACATTCTCTCCCGTAGGCATTCATTTACTTTTTTGTGCGAGTGTAATGACCACGCTTCACCAGACTGAGAACATTCCTTTGTAAAAATTTACTTTACAGCAAACATTTGGCAGATATAGAATTTCATTTCCATAAAAATGTCTCAGACTCTTAAGATGATAAATTTAAAAGTGGAGCAACTCAAACTCCGAAGCCCCCTGCACTGGAAACCTCTGGAAGGACCATGTGGAAAGAGGTGTTCAACATTGAGCAGTCTTCAGAGACCCAGGTGAACAGGGACTTGGACAAATATAAAACTATATGTTTTCTCAATTGGAGACACAAATAATGTAAGAAACAACCAAACATCTTTAAGTAATGGGTTTTAGCTTATTTTTTTTTACTTTTTTTTATTGAGAAAAGGAAAAAAAATGTTTCCTCCTCCTCCCAGCCTCCCATTTCCCTCCCCCTCCTCCAACACTTTTCCCCCTCCCCCCCCCCCCCCCCCCCCCCCCCTCCAGTCCAAAGAGCAGTTAGGGTTCCCTGCCCTGTGGAAAGTCCAAGGTCCTCCCCCCTCCGTCCATGCCTAGGAAGGTGAACATCCAAACTGGCTAGGCGCCCACAAAGCCAGAACATGAAGTAGGATCAAAACCCCTTGCCATTTTCCTTGGCTTCTCAACAGCCCTCATTGTTCGCCATGTTCAAAGAGTCCGGTTTTATCCCATGCTTTTTCAGTCATAGTCCAGCTGGTCTTGGTGAGCTCCCACTAGATCAGCCCCACTGTCTCAGTTCCTTGGGCAGCTGAGGACAGGGAACCTGAAATGACCCTATCCTATAACAATACTGACGAATATCTTACATATCACCATAGAACCTTCATCTGGCGATGGATGGAGATAGAGACAGAGACCCACACTGGAGCATCAGATTGAGCTCCCAAGGTCCCAATGAAGAGCAGAAGGAGGGAGAACATGAGCAAGGAAGTTAGTACCACGAGGGGTACACCCACCCACTGAGACAGTGGGGTTTTAGCTTATTTTGATATCTTTGTTGAGGTGTGTAAATAATTTCATTTTAACATTGACTGTTCCATAAGAAAACATGTCCTTCTAAAAACACAGGCAAATCTTGGAAAAATATGTACCTAATTTGGTTGTTGCATCCCTGTAAACCTCTACACCATTGTCAATATCACAGTTAACTTGTGTTAGTGAAGTAATATACATTCTGGTGGTCTAGAAATATTAATCACCTAAAAATACATAACCCAGGATTAAAATGTGAAACACTGGCTAGATTTTAATTTTTATCTGCATTATTAATATTCCGGGATAAATTACACTAAGAGATACATTTCTGTATTACATATGGTAATGATCTGTGCAGTGGCTCTCCTCACAGCTCATTACAAGCATCTCCTTGTATAATTGGCAAGATCAAAGTAGAAAATACACCAGTTTCCTATAACTCAATCGCAAAGATAAATAAATAAAACAGAAAGGGTCTTATTATTATGCATTTCATTCCTTTCCCTGGTTCATCTCAGTCTTCAGACATTTTTTTCTACTTTATAATTCAAAAAGTAGCATGTCGAGGACTCTCCATGAAGACAAATTGCTTCTAAATCTTGTCACGCAACACACAAAGAATGACTTTATTTTCTAAAGGTTCAAATAGGGGGTAAGGATACAAGTGAATCAGAACCAAGGGTCGAAAAATAACATATCTGAAGGTGTATAATCTCTAACAAGTGTAAAAAATTGTTCACTACTTTGATAGCATACTGACTTTCATATTCATTCTCTCACAACGAAGCCATAGTCGGAAGAGCTATGCTGTTCCTGCTGTGTGTGTAATTAGCAGTAATGGGAATTAGACAAGTGAGCACAGAGCAAACTCATTCTTGCTTTAAGTTGTGTTTGTCAAGTGGAGCCGTGAAATGAGCTGTTCTGCAAATGCCTGAGAGCATCGTGAGGGTATGTCAGGTTCTCAGCAGAGGGGTGTCCTGGGAAGATATTTGCTTATCCTTCACAGCGAACCGTGGGATTCACAGTCCTCCCCTCTCTCCTCATGCCTAACAGAGGGTTTGGAGACAAGGCGGCTGATTTATGACTCTGCGATCTCCTCATTCATCATAAGTCAAGACTAATATGAACCTTCTGAACTGAAAGATGCTTAATGCATTATCAGTCTGAAGTACTTTTCTATTTTGTGCTAAAATTTGCTATATAGGATTATAAACTCAAAACCAGATAGATAAACCAAAGACAAGGGCTGGAGAGATGGCTCAGTGGTTAAGAGCATTGCCTGCTCTACCAAAGGTCCTGAGTTCAATTCCCAGCAACCACATGGTGGCTGACAACCATCTGTAATGGGGTCTGGTGCCCTCTTCTGGCCGCAGGCATACACACAGACAGAATATTGTACTCATAATAAATAAATAAATATTTAAAAAAAAAAAAAAAAAAAAAAAAAAAAAAAAAAAAAAAAAAAAAAAAAAAAAAAAAAAAAACCAAAGACAAAACTAATGCCAATGAAGGAGTATGTGATGAAGAAAGGATGTGGTTCATTTTTGTTTTTGAGAATCTGGTATGGGTTTAACAATAATTTAATGTTATTTTTGTTTGATACTTACCAGGCTGTTTTAGAAGTGAAATTACCGCCAGTTCTTAAGCAAAGACATAATATAGCCATGCACCTTGCCAATAATGACAAACTTGCAAATTAAAAAAAGTTATCATATAACTCCAAATCTGTGAGACCATTCTTTGTACTGTTAACATTGTTGAGAATTTTTTATTTACCCTTGCCATTTACATCTTATGACCCGAAGGTCAGAGATGTATATATTCTCTCTCTCTCCTCTCTCTCTCTCTCTCTCTCTCTCTCTCTCTCTCTCTCTCTCTCTCTCTCTCTCTGTGTGTGTGTGTGTGTAGGGCAGAGGACAATCTTGTACACTTTTCCTAAACAACCATTACTTTTTTTTTTTTGAGACAGGGTCCTCTCATTTGTATGGAGTTCTTACAGTAGGCTAGGCTGACTGATTGGTAAGTCTCTGGTGGTGGCACCATGGTGGCTTTGGATCTTGGACTGCATTAGAAGGAGAGGTATGAGCATGTGCGTTCATAGCTTTCTGTTTCTTGAATACAGTTGAAATGAGGCCAACACCTGTCCTAGCTCCTGCCCCTGTGGTTTCCCCACCCCAAAAAACAGCACCCTTGAACTGTGAGCCAAGACAAACCCTTCCTCCCTTAAACTATTCTTGTCAGAAATAGGAAAAGAAACTAAGATAATATGTTTAATTTCTTCTAAAATGTTTTGCCAAAGTTTATTAGTAATCCCAGCTGTCCTTGAATTTTCTTTGCTAGGGAATATTTAATTGAATATTAATTAATTCTATAGAGATAGAATAGCAATTATTTTAGAGATACAGAATAATTTAGGGTTTCTATCTTCCTTGTCTATCTGTATAAATTCTGTTTGTGAAGATTATTGACACTAACTTTATTGGCCAAGAAACTTTGATAAGCTTCCATCTTCCCAATAGTCAATAACGACTTTTTTAAGACCTTAGAATGTATTGATTACTCTTGCCATATTTTCCCCTTTTAAGTTCTCTGGGCCATTTCTGGTGTCATAATAGCTTTTTTAAGACCTTAGAATGTATTGATTACTCTTGCCATATTTTCCCCTTTTAAGTTCTCTGGGCCATTCCTGGTGTCATAATGGAATAAGACTCATCTACTCAAACAATTGCTCTTGCCGTTCACAGGCTCACATCAAGGGTGTGCAAGTTGATGTTTATGATTTGCTTTAATGCTAAAGGAGGCAAGAATGCGATTGTGTGTGTGTGTGCAGGTAAACAGGAGAGACTAAAGGAAAGAGCACTAGGACACTGAGACACAAATCTGTGAGAATCCACTTTGGCTCAGTTATCACATTGTCCACACATGTTTCCTCCTCAGTTTACCAACCTTTAGTAACATTCAATCTAAGCAATTATGCTACCAATATAAATAAATTGATTTTGCAGAAACCGCTGAGATTTGGTATCCTACTTTTTACATAATTACTTTTCAAAATAGCCCCCAAACGCCACCAGCAATAAGAGTAGGACTTATTGTGTCCCAGTATCTAGAAGTATGGTAGCCACCGAAGCTTGAGAAGCAATTCTTTGTATTAATTCCTTGCTTGATACTTGCGAAAAATGTATTTACCCGATATTAAGGTTGCATTAACATTAACCATATGCATTCACACACACACACACACACACACACACACACACACACACACACACACTCCTAAGTATCATCTGCTAGGTTCATATAATGTTACATGTATGTAGGTTCTCAGAGTTGACCAGTGGATATTAGATAACTGCTTGGTGTGGTTTTCCCAGGGGCAGACTACATCTACTCCCAGAGTTCCTCAGTTTCCTATATCTTGTTGTGTAGTGTTGAGGCCTCATGGGCTTTTTCACTTCCAGTTCGGCATATCCATTATTTTTCCCATTGTTCGGCTCACATTAGGGCAGTCTTGCAATAACAGTTAATGCAAAAAGAGAACATAAATTTGAAAGAGAACAGGGGGAGTACATGGGAGGATTTAAAGAGAGGAAAGGCAAGGGAAATATAGTGTAATTGTAATCTCAAAAAATGAGAAAGAAAAAGGAAATCCCCCAAGCCCATTAACCTTATACAGTCAAGATGAGCCCCTTATGTGACCGTCTGCCATTGGTAGAGAGAAAGAAATATTTAAGTTCTGGTACAGTTAACGATACAACCCACAAGTGAGACCATTAGGCATTTTACTGACCAAATTTAGCACTAAAATTGGAGTCAGGCAGGAGAGATGGCTCAGCAGGCAAAGGCATTTGATAGCAACATGGGGATCTGAGTTCAATTCCTGGAACCCACATGATGGAAAGAGGGAGCTTGATTCACACAATTTGTCCACTGATCTCTACACATGTGCTGTAGTACATCATGTGCACACATACATATGTAAATACATAATACATATATACTCATATATATGCATATATCTTTACCAACCTACCCCCAAGCATACATGTGAGAAAAGCCTTAAAATTGTTTAGTTGCAAAATAGTGCTTAGGTTCAAGAAAACAAGTTTTGCATCTATTTTAGATAAATAATAAAATAAATGAACCAGTAGTACAATAATGAATCAGAGATGAATGTCCAGATGTCTTACCATTAGCATCTGTTTACAGTAAAACAGCATGAGTGTGAAGTGGAGAAACATGCTTACATATACACACCGGACTCATCCCTTCCTCATAGCTCACCCAAGTTCACACAAAGAGCTTGGCACCTGATTCATCTTTTCACACCTAAGTAGCAACATGCATTATACTATGAGGTCATAACTATTCTTTCTGTTTTGCCTGTTAAACTGAACGAGAGCTACTCTAAATAGCCATTAAACCTAGTTTCTCGTGAGGAACCAATAGCTATTATTCTGGGTGCTGTGCCACCTTAAGATGCTTTTTTTGTGTGAATGGCTGTTGCTGGGGTCCCTGTCTTCCCTCTCGGGTCTCATGTACTTAGTTTTCCAGGTTAAGAGAATGCAATGTGTTTATTTCATATGCACTCACCATTATCCCTGTAATCACAGATAGTTGTGAGCAGCCTCACGTGGACATTGTAAGGTATTAAATCTTCTGTTGAGAGCACTGTGTGCTCTTAACTGCAGTATCATTTCTCTAGCCCCTTATTCTTATTATTTTATATGTATTGCTTTTATGTTTAGATATTATTTGAAACCATAAGTAATAGTATTATGTTACTTTCTCTCTTTCTTTTTCCTTCCTTCCTTCCTTCCTTCCTCTCTTCTTCTTCTTCTTCTTCTTCTTCTTCTTCTTCTTCTTCTTCTTCTTCTTCTTCTTCTTCTTCTTCTTCTTCTTCTTCCTCTTCCTCTTCCTCTTCCTCTTCCTCTTCCTCTTCCTCTTCCTCTTCCTCTTCCTCTTCCTCTTCCTCTTCCTCTTCCTCTTCCTCTTCCTCTTCCTCTTCCTCTTCTTCTTCTTCTTCTTCTTCTTCTTCTTCTTCTTCTTTTTCTTCTTCTTCTTTTTTTCCAAGACAGGCTTTCTCTGCAGCATTTGGAGCCTGTCCTGGAACTAGCTCTTATAGACCAGGCTGACCTTGAACTCACAGAGATCCCACCTCTGTCTCCTGAATGCTGGGATTAAAGCCACCGCCCGGCTTTATGTTACTTTTTATGTGTGAACTGTTTTACATATAAATCATTGAAATTTCCATATTATTGAATAATAAACAGTTATTCTTTCAGCTTCTTGACTATGTTAAAACACCTAAGTGGACATTGTAGAACTCTCATAACATAAGTCTTTGAAATCATCTAAGATATAGTTAAAGCTTCTAAAATAGTGCTCAAAGGAAATAATCTAATAGCTTATTCCGTTATAGGAAGGACTATTGATTTATTTTAGCCTTCAAAATAATATATTTATTGCTTGTGAGTGTACTCAATATGTAATGATAAGGTGAGCATTCTGTATATTTAACAACTCAGTGAAATCAAGCTAAGTAAAATAAAATAAATAAAATAAAATTATCTACCTTTGACTGCTCATAAATTTGTTGTGAACTTAGTGTCCTTTTAAAAGTGTATGAAATAAAATAATATCTCTGCAATTTAATCAGATCTCTTGCAGGAACATTTGGTGACAATTGTTCTATGCTGTAATCACTTCCTTTAATCCTGCTCCTTGAGGCATGTGGGTGAGGTAACATTATTAATGTTCTTAGTCTTTTGGGAGGGACCTGAAAGTATTCTGCGCCTCACTGGTCTATGACATTTTGCTCAACACTTTAATGAGAATTGCCCTTGTCTTGTCTATGCAAAGCGCTAACATAGTCAGACCTCCTTTCTGAACTTCAGGGACTCATTCTCTGCCATGTATTATTCATTTTAAGTGAGTTAATGTCACTGGGAGACAGAGGTTCTGGTTTGTATGATAACGATTTTAAGTGAGGCACCATTAATTACCTATTGCCCATGCGCTGGAGTGTTTTTCCATATGGCTCTTTTTCAGTATGTGAGTGACAAGAATTCATCAGGGCAAAGTCATAAGCAGAACTTTTATTATTAAAACTTTAATGTCTCCATGCCCCGGGCACTAGCTAATTCAAGTTCTCTAGTACTTCTTGACGTGTGTATTTTAGTTCAACTTCTGTCTCTTAAATCAAATACAGAATTATCTCCCGAGCGCTTCAATTGCCTGTGTCGGTGACCTTGAAAAGACAGCCAGATGAACAGAAGTGTGTTCTCGTGGGAAACATAGTGATACTTTGAACTAAAACTGCGGGGCTTCTCTTGAAATGATGAGAGTAAAAATTGTGCATAATAGGAAGAATATCATAACATTCTTTTGGCCGTCTTAGATTTCAGAAAAGGAACGACTCCGTAGTTTTTCTAGGGAGGAAGTTGTGCTTAAAATGCTCCTGGATTTATAAATACTTTTTTTTTTTTTTGGTAAGGCTTTGTCACAATCAAATAATCATTGGACTAAAGAAAAAAGACAAAAAAATCCAGCTGTGTTCCCAGTAGCCTACTAATGTCACCTTAACATTACGATGGTCTGCTTGTCGTCCTGTATGGATCCTGAGAATTTGATTCAATTTTCTCTTACATCACATCTTTATACTCCTGTTAGACTCCAGAACCTTTATCTGTCACTTTAAGATAATTACATACTCTGGCTCTGGAGAATTAAAGCCATGCCCCACCCTTAGTGACCTTGCTATAGAGCAATGGTTCTTTTTTTATTTTTATTTATTTTTTTATTTTTTGAGACAGGGTTTCTCCGCAGCTTTTGGTTCCTGTCCTGGAACTAGCTCTTGTAGACCAGGCTGGCCTCGAACTCACAGAGATCCACCTGCCTCTGTCTCCCGAGTGCTGGGATTAAAGATGTGCGCCACCACCGCCCGGCTTTAGAGCAATGGTTCTTAACATATGGGTTTCAACCCCCACAGGGATCACATAAGACTATTGGAAAACAGATATTTACATTATGATTCATAACAGAAAAATTACAGGTATGAAATAGCAGGAAAATAAAGTTATAGCTGTGGATCTATTAAAGGAACTATTAAAGGGTCACTGAATGAGGAAGGTTTAGAACCCACTGATCTAGACTGTTGATATGTAACATCTGCTATTTAAGGCCTTGCGGCTCCTCCCTCCCCCTTTGCAGCTGCAAGCTAGTCCCCTGATGCCCAGCTCTGAGGACAACTTTTATCTAGTACTTTCCTGTCTTTATGCCTTCTGGTACCCAATCTAGGTCACTTGTCTTGGACTCATGCCTCAACCTCTATTCAGACCCGAAGGGCTCTCCTCTTGTGTTAGAGGTCCATTATGGCTGTCTGTGGCCTAGTGATAATGGCTCTCCAAAGTAAAGCTCTCTTAAAAATAATTTCAAGTATAATTCTCTCTATATTCCTTTTCACTGGACCTAAAACACACTTGTAATATGTCTACAAAATCCCCACTTCATATTAAAATGTTTGAAGTAGAAAAGACTTCAAAGTAATTTTGAGAAACTGTTCATTTTATTCTTGCTAAGACTGAAATCTGAGAGTTCGAATGATTTTGATGGTGTCATAGTTAAGCTCTTGAGTATTAAACTATTCTTTAAGTTCTTTGTTCACATGTGTGTGTCATCCGTTCATTATTCTTGCAAAGGGATCAATGAGCACAAACAAACCACAGCCTCTACTGTTCTTTATGAGAAGTTAGAAATGCTTTTTCTAAACTGCGTGTGAGAATATGATTGCCAAGAAAGCTACACTAATGTAATGCTAAGTTTACGAAGCAGAAATTTGATGCAATTTCAATACAAGTGTGAGATGTATTTATTTAATAATTTTTGGGTTATGCATTAGTTAAGCTGATTTTCTATTCAAACAGAATTTGTGCTTAGGAAAGATTTCCACCCAGGATAATGCTTTCTCAGTCAGATGTTTAATGATAGCATTATCTCCCTTTAAATGGAAGGAAGATCAATTACACTTTGATTTGCTTTACACAGTGGCCGTGATCATGGAAAATGGTGTTTGAAATATTGTCATTAGAGGATGATGTGTTTGGATGAAAATGGAGGGAAAGGAAGAATTTCAATACATTATTAATGAAATAAAAAACTTGCCAAGAAACCAAGGCCAACTCTAATTTAGTAGTGATTAAACAGTAATTATAATTTTTGTGCTATTAAGACAACAGTGTAAACATTTTGGCTGCATTTTAGTCCCAAGGAAGGACAGATGTGTATTGTATCAACAGATGAAGGCACTGTACTGAATAGAGTTTGGGAGTGTGACCCACAAGAGCCGAGTGTGCTCCAACTTTCCCAATCTTTTCAGAGATGTAATTCCATCTCCAGAATTCTTCATGCTTTTCTCCTTTTTCCAATAGAGGGGACATAACTTGATAAATTTAGAAGACAATGCTGTGCACGCTTTAAATGCAGCTGGGTGCTCAAGGTAGAGTGAAGGAGACAGTGGCTTCTTGGTATCGCACATCATAGGATAGTTGCACATATGAAGGGGCAGAGATTGTGACAAGCAGGCATGAAATTTGTACAAGCTTGAGCCAAACAGAATCCCAGCATGGGGCTAGGTTGGGTACAAAATCCTATTACTAGCTGAGAAACTATTGGAGTTTGATACTGATGGGAAAGGGCGAATCAACTTTCTTTAATGACTGACCACACTGCAGAGCAGGCCCCTCTACCAAGAGTAGTTGGGCAATGCAAACTGAACTCTGTCTCTTTTTGTGTGTGTGCACGCGTGCGTGTGTGCATGTGTGTGTGTGTATTTCAATGTATATTGAAAATTGGGTGGACAGAGAGGTGAGGGTGGAAAGGGTAGAGGTGGGGAGAGAGGGATAAATATGATAAAAATAGTATGTATGAAATTTTTAATAAAATATTATTTAAAAAGAACTGAAAGATATCTGCCATTAACATAACATGGCAATTCAGTAGCTTATCACACTGGAGAAACTATTAAAACAACCAGTTGCTGGGTTTTACATATTGAAAATATATTTTGTTATCTTTCAGCAAAAATTTCTTCTTTTTCTTTCTCTTACTTTAAAAAAGAACATTTATTTGTTTGTGTGTAATACTCTTTCTTTATCCTCAGCTAACATTCAAAGCTCAGTATTACATAAATCATGTTGTAAACTAATGTCTCCACTAAATTCTAAGCTCCAAATATACTTTACAACTAGGTTTTCCCCAACAAATGTCCCAAGGACTTGACAAGTAAAATTATTAAGCCAGATCCATTATCTTTCTCATTAAACACCCTTTTTTTTCCTCCAAATCTCATTAGTTATTTAGGGAGCATCAGAAAAGATTTCCCAGCTTCCCTGTTATATGGTACATTACAAATAATTCTCTAAATTCATCTATCTCTCTACTGTCCTCTTGGATATACTACTGAAAACTTCTTGAGGTCCTCAGTGTTGACTGTTGTAGGTTAATGTCATAGACAAATGGAGGAGAAAAGTTAGGGGCACTGTACAGAAAGAGGTCACTGGTATCCAAAAACCTAGATGTTGAAACACATATGTCCTCCACCTCTTACTGGAAGAACTTGTCTGATATCGCCTCTAGACTTGATGATTTCTAGTTTGTTCAATGTGTAATATAAATAGTTACTTTACAGGAATGCCTTAAGGTCTTTAAATTGTGTATGCAAAGTTGCTAGTGTAGTGCCTAGTATGTTTTAGGATTTCAATGACCAGTAGTGATAGCTGCATTACCTACTAATAGTCTTTCAGTGAGCTTGAATACTGTAACTATATTACCTGTAACTAAGATGGATTGAATGTGTGGTACAATCATTTCTAAATCTTACTAAATCGTAGAAAGGTCTAATGGAGCCTATGTCAATTTCAGGACTTCCAAAACTCTATTTGCCTGAAATTGAACAGATTTTGATGTTCTTACTGTGAGCCTCAGCTTTCACAGCTCTGGATTTGCTTTCTCTCATTTCTGGATGACAGGGCTGTTTTTCTTCGTTAGTCCTGTTTGCTCGTCTTTTGACTCTTGAACAGTCTTGCAAGACTAAATGTTTACTTTGTTCTAAGCTTTCTGATACTCCCGCTTCTTTTTTTAATTATTGATTTTTATTGAGCTCTACCTTTTTCTCTGATTCTCTCCCTGTCTCTCCCCTACCTTTCAACCCTCTCCCAAGGTCCCCATGCTCCCAATTTACTCAGGAGATCTTGTCTTTTTCTACTACCCATGTAGATTAGATCCATGTGTGTCTCTCTTAGGGTCCTCATTGTTGTCTAGGTTCTCTGGGTTTGTGATTTGTGGGCTGGTTTTCTTTGCTTTATGTTTAAAAACCACTTATGAGTGAGTACATGTGATAATTGTCTTTCTAGGTCTGGGTTACTCAAAATGATGTTTAAAGCTCCATCCATTTGCCTCCAAAATTCAAGATGTTGTCTTGAATTTTGCTAGTCCTGCTTCTTATCATGTAGGAAAGTCATTGGTCCCTGCTCTGGCAGGTTCTTATTTTCAGAGAGCTAATTGTTACATAATTTCTGGTGACTTTTATCATATTCTTGACTTTCTTATAGATGTTGATGTGGGATTTATATACACGACTTAGGAAAATAACTCTCCTCTTTCTTTTCAGACAAGAAATTCTGGCACCTAGGGAAAGGGAGTTTGTCTGAGGGCGAAGCCATTGGATCATGGAGACAGGCCTTGAGCCAGTCATATTACTTTCTGTGCCTGTGCAATCAATTCCATTGTCTCTATTGCCTCTGAATAGTATCTAATGCTGCCAGGAGCCACTGTATCCATGCTACATCTTGGAAATTCAGAGCAGACCACCCTCATGTTGTACATACAGGAGCTTGCGAGGTAACAAGTGCAGTTTGGATGTGAGCTCTTTAGGCAACGAGAGTTATAGTTGGTTGTAAGGGAACTTCATTGTTGAAATGCTTCTAAAAGAATTAATTATCCATGACATTGCACAATTGACTCATATTTCAAAGAAAGTATTTCTTCATTTTTGTGATTTTTTTTTTTACAATTCTTGGGATTTCCTTCATGTCCACTTTTTACTAATCCTCTGCTCTTACTCTGAGCAAAGAAGAAAGAGATGATGAACGTAAGTTTTGAGTTTTCCTCATTATTGATTACTAGTATAGAGATGATAAAATTAATGGATATCATAATATTTGGATTTTTAAGGTGAACATTTATATTCAACTCCTTATTTCCCATCAGTAAGCAAAATTTAAAAGTCATGTATTGAATGTTTATTATAGGTTATGCCACATTATCTGCATTAGATGAAAATTTACAAGAAGAGAAGATCTTATTTTTTGAACTTTTAATACTGATTTTTATTGTTTTAACTTCAACACAGTGACTGCACCTTAATCTACTGCTATTTCAGCCAGCAATTTAAGTCTGCAGTTACCAGTTTGCTTCTTTGGCAGAGGCCTGGCAGCTCAGCTATAGCCTGATGGGGATTCTGTTCCCACAGGCACCAGTTCTGTCGCTGCTGCTAAAGGTAGCTTTACCTAAATCTCTGTTGGTCTATTTATAAATAAGACTCGAGATTCAAAGGCTGGGGTGAAAACCTGATAGCTCTGAGAGGTTGAGCAGCTTTTAGTTAACCTTCTCTCCTGCTGACATCTCTGAGAGAGCATGGCCTTTGGCTCTGCCAAACAAAAATTGCCACACTATGCCAAATTCCTCCCTACTAGTTATGGTGTATCTCTCTATCTCTTCCAGATGCTCTCTGATATTCTGATTATTTTCTGTCAATTAGTTGCTAACTCAGCCTCCTGACCCAAGGTTATTTTGTTTAATTACCGCAAATGCAAACTTGGGGTTCACAGTATGACCAAGTAGCCCCCAACAGATTCTACTTTAGAAATTTCACAAAGTAAATTTTGACTGTGTATAATAATTTAATGACACACAAAGACACACACACACATACACACACAGACACAAGCCCTATGCTTTATAAAAATTCAGAGTTTAAGAATTTCTTCATTTCTCATTGCTAACTATATTTCAAATCCCCCTTTTTTTGCTATGAATAACCGTCCTCTGTTTTATGTCATGTATAAATTTAAAGTGCAACCCCCCCTTCTGAACACACTGACGTGCATACCAATCATATCATATGACGTGGGCTAGAACTTCAGTCTCCTTCCTACCTAGTGGATTTCCTTTACCCCATCTTGTTCTGAGTTTTCTTCTACCCTTGAGTCCAGGTCAAGCAACAGCCTTCCAGGGAAGGTATATAGGAGAACTGCCTTGCTTCCAATTACTTCTCTGGAATGAACCCTAACAGTGTCTCCTACTTCTGTTGCCGGTGCTTACCTCTGATTATTTGTACCTTATCTCCTATTTTGCCTGTCATATCACGTTGACTGTTTCATAAAACAGTGGCAATATGAACTGCTATTTATTGGGTGCATTTTCAAAGTCAGAAAAGGTGAGGCTTTCATTGGCAATTTACAAGCTCACAAAGTAGGCATTGTAAAGGCAGTAACAGAGGCAGAGAAGTTAAGACATTGCCTGCAAGTATCCCATTTTGTGATTATTAAAGCCACCACTTCTCACCATGATGCCCAAGATACCAGAGGCCCAAACTCATGATTTCCATCTATATCTGAAGGCTATAATGAAATGCCAGTGAAATCAAGCTCTGAAAGTCCAAATGCACAGGGAGACTTTGCTTGTTGGGGGCAATCATATAATTTCTCAGGGTACAAACAAAAAGTGCATAATTAAAGGGAAATTACAAGTAAGTACCCAGTCAATACTACTTTATTTCCATAATTTAAAATATCCAATTTCATAACAACCAAAGTAGCCACTTTTTTGACAGATAAGTAATTCAACCAGTATAATATTATGATTTTATGAATTACAATCATACAACAATAAACAGGAAGAACATACTTTATCACATCAGGCAATCACCTGGATTGTGATTATCTTTCAAAAAATCATTTTGATTAAGTTTGGCTGACATAATAATTGTTTGTGCATTATTACAATTCAATACAGCTACACAATTTGCCGTGATGAAGTTTAAGTATTAGCATACCCATCACCTCAAGCATTTATCATTTCTTCATGATGGGAGCAATTAAAAGCCTATTTTCTGTTTTAAAATGTACATTATTGGAGACATCATCATTTTAAGGCACAATAGAATACTAGAGTGTATTTGTATATCCTGTCCAGCTTCTTTATCCATTGCCCAGCCTCTCCCAATTTTTAATCATGAACTTGATTTTATTTTTCACCCTGTAATTTGCATCATCTACAGGCTATTCTGTGAGGAAATTGTTCTTTCGTATTTTTACAGTTTTCAACTGGAAGCAGATGTTATTGTTGATCCTTTATCAGTGTTCATTAACATCTTCAACAAAATGCTATATCTCAGCTGCTGGGGAGCAGCCTCCAAAGCATTACCCAAAGCTTAAGTACTGTTTTTGAACCTTAGCAAGCACAGCTAAATTTGAATTCTTTTAGATAATATAGTTGTTGCTACCGCTGATTGATTGGTGGCGGTTGCTGTTTTGAAATGTATTTATTGCCACTGTGTATGGATGTTTGCACACGATGTGAGAGTTGGATGATGTGGGAGTGATTTCTTAATAATAAAGAAACTGCCTCGGCCCTGCCCAGACGCAGGTTAAGATCCTCCCTGGTAAGCCAGCTCGTGGGCTACACAGAATATTAGAAATGGGTTAGAACAATATGTAAGAGCTAGCCAATAAGAAACTGGAACTAGCCGGGCCAGGCAGTGTTTGAAAGAATACAGTTTCCGTGTAATTATTTCGGGCTATAAGCTAGCCATGCGGGCGGCCGGGTGCCGGGGACGCAGCCCCGCCGCTCCTATTTCAACAGATGGCGCCCAGACGTGATGGGCTAAATCCACTTAAAAACCTGAGAAGGCTTAAAAATAAGGGAGAGAGAGTTTAACACAGATTTTTGCTGTTTTGTTGGTGGCGTGCTGTAGAGAGATTCCTGATTCAGCTACAACAGCAGAAAAATAAGCTACATCATTTTAAAGCGCGGCTTCCTGGGGGCTGTGCTGCCAGCGTGAACTCTGGCTTTAAAGCATTTCAAGGCTTTTATGGGACTGGATGTTTGTGTTCCGCTTGGGATCGGAGGAGAGTGCTCTGAGACCGTGCAGATGGCTCAGAGCTCCCCGCCTGCACCTGGGCAGAAGGCAGAATCAGGCTTAGGCAGGCGGAAGAGCATGGCGGATTCCTGCCGCTATACAGAGACGCATTTTCAGACTGCGCAGTGCTCTGCATGTCAGATTTGGCTGTAACTTGGATGAAAAGAGTTTCTGTGCTGCACACTCAGTCTCAGAGTTAAACTGCTGAGTGCGGCTCCAATGTGGACTTGCTGTGTGCCTGAAACTGTGAATGGTTCAGGGGCACCAAATGACTCTGAGGCAGGAGCGGCTGCTCCATGCTGAACTGTGCTGATCTCAGGCAGGAACTACCGTAATTACCTTAAAACCGTGCAGTTAAGGTTTAGACTGGGCAGGACACAGGCAGTACCGTATTACCTGTAAATGGTGCAACTTAAGTTTTTAAGAAATGCTTAACATTTTAAGAAATGCTCCTGTATAGTAAAGAAATTACAGATTCACAATAAAACAGATTCAGACACTGTTGGATAAATGTACGTAGGCTTGGGAAAGAGAAGAAAAAGAATATAAAGAATAAAGTTAATGTCTTAAAAAGAAAAAGGGTAAAGTCTTTAAAGAGACAGAGTACAGAAGTACAGAGAGTTATAGATTAAAAGAAATAAAGAAATATAAGCCACGTAAAAATGGAAAATTCACAGAGAGTCTGGATTATGTACATTGTGTTTTCTTTAAAATTTTTGACTGTGAAGGAGCTAAGTACAGAGAGACATTTCATTACATGGGCTGCCAATCTAAACCAAAATGGATATAAGGGTATTATGATTTCAGAATTTGGGTCTAAGGATATGATGCTTTGGAGAGGGTCTTCTTTTGTTTTTGCAGAGGATGAGACCCTGTGGATTGCATCTATTCCGATTTGGTATGATAGACCACGCCCTCCTGAAAGGTTGCTGTGAATACCCTCAAAAAATTGCTTCGCTCAATT
The DNA here is from genome assembly GCF_014885135.2 of Alexandromys fortis. Taxonomy (NCBI): domain Eukaryota; kingdom Metazoa; phylum Chordata; class Mammalia; order Rodentia; family Cricetidae; genus Alexandromys; species Alexandromys fortis. The sequence continues at coordinate 3,445,750 of NW_026067946.1, forward strand.
GCCAACTGAGATGAAACTAGCATACAGGTTATATCATGAACAACCTAATTAACGACGCCCCTATTCAGCAGGAAGCAGTTTGTAGAGAAAAAACTACGCCCATGTTCCCAAATATTGTTTATAAATGTTCTTTTACATTTAAAGGGGGATATGATATAGATATGAATAATTTGCATTGGTATGGATTTTATGGTCAATTTTGTTATATGTATATGTATTTTTGATCTTGATTAAGGTATTGTGATTGTGTAGTTCATTTAAAAATGTAATGTATAATTAGGAAATATAGGTTGTTAATGGATAATCATCGCTAATACTTAAGCTTGTAGTCATGTTAGTTAGATTTTCTAGATATATAGAGAGATATTTTAGTTAGATAGGCATTCTTCATATCTTTCAAAGGCTGCAGAATATGGCATTTAAGATATTTTAATAACTTAGGGTTTTTCATGACAATGAGACACATTTGCTCCTGGCAGCACCAATCTATTTCAAGAGGAAGATGGGCATCGAAGAGAATCCTTATGGAGTTTGATAGCCATTTGGGCAAGAAACTGCTCTTGCCTGGACTGTTGCATAAACTGGACACAGAGAACCCGCAGAGAGAGGACTGCTGAACTTGCCTAAAGGTGAGATGACCTTTTGGGGTTCCTGCTTCATGAAAGAGTCTGTGAGACATTCTGCAGGACACAGCAAAAAGTGACTGAACTGTCTTTGGAATTTCTTGCTTGATGAGAATGTCTGCTGGATACTATGGGCCTGTAGGCCGAAGATGGATGCCCCAACGGTACAGAGGAACTTTGGGTGACTGTCCAGGCAGCGAGATGTCTCTGTCATTTCTAGAGTTTTCTTATTTCTTGTTTGATAGGTAATATTATATCCTTCTGGAGTCTTTGATGGAGTTGAAGAATGGTTAGTTATAGTTTTCCTTAGTTATGATAAGAGATAAAATAGATATAAATATTGTAACTGTAATTCTTACTTGATAACTGTTTTGTTATATGTAATTTTACTATGTTAAAGTTAAAGCCTTTCTTTTTTGTTTAAACAGAAAAAGGGGAAATGATGTGGGAGTGATTTCTTATTAATAAAGAAACTGCCTAGGCCCCTTGAAAGGCCCACCCTTAGGTGGGTGGAGAAAACAGAAGAGAATTCTGGGAGAAAGAAGCTTAGTGGAGGAGTCGCCATGATTCTCCCGCTCCAGACAGACGCAGGTTAAGATCCTCCCTGGTAAGCCAGCTCGTGGGCTACACAGAATATTAGAAATGGGTTAGAACAATATGTAAGAGCTAGCCAATAAGAAACTGGAACTAGCCGGGCCAGGCAGTGTTTGAAAGAATACAGTTTCCGTGTAATTATTTCGGGCATAAGCTAGCCATGCGGGCGGCCGGGTGCCAGGGACGCAGCCCTGCCGCTCCTATTTCAACAGTTGGAGTGTGTGTGCAGTGTCTGGTGTACAGGTAGAAGGCACAGGTGAACTTTTCGCAGTTAGTTCTTTCTTTCTTTCTTTCTACCTTTACGTGAGTTCTAGAGATGAATTCAGAGTGCAGGCTTGTGCTTCGAGCCCCTTTACCTGCTGAGCCCTTCTGCCCACCTGATGCATACAGTTTTTGAGATTAGCAGTTGCAACGAAAAAATATTGTAGGCGAAATGTAAGTTTAATGCTGATTTGAAAGCTAGTTTTGAGATGTCTACTGAAATCACATTTTTTTTTCTGGTAATGCAATGATTTATGACAGCTTTCTTTCCTCTGACATGTAGCATAGACTCTGTTTCGTTTATCTAATACACCTCTAAGAGTCTACTTATGTCTCTACGGTGTCACAGTCACAGCAGGAAGTGGTGCTGAGCATCGACAGCAAAGCAACTCATAGACCCTGGAGGAAAACTTGCTTCAGGAATGTCTCTGGGATCTTCTTGCTTCTTTTCAAACAATTAAACCATTTTATTGACATACTTTGAACTTATCATAGGGTATAAACAATGTTCTCATTCAGTGGCATTGTATATAATGAGTAAATTTAAACACTTGAACTTGTGTATTCCAGAAAACTTTTCTTTGCAATGTTTCTGTGCTTAAAACAGATCTTTAATCTTTTTAGCCAATTGTAAAAATACAAAGTGACTTTATAGATATTCCTTAAGCTACATTCCATGTGAAGGACTCAAATTAGACATTCTTCAAAACTTGGTTTTGGTTGTTAAGGGAGCTGAAGTCCGTGTCATAAAAACCAGCACCCTTTTCTCCTTTAGGAGGCTGCTCCGCAGGCAGGGAAGGCTTTGCTGCAAAGAGAAGCGCTTTCCCCTTTCTCTGGCTGTGCCTCAGTGATCTGGTCTTTAGGACCTTCACAAATACTTAGCTTCTGGCTGCAGGGCCTTTTCCCGATCAAAACCCTTAGAAAATCATTCACCTAACATTGGAAACCTGTCAGCTAGATCTGCTTAACTTTAAAGGTCTTTGGTGTTTCTGATACCAGTCTTTTAAAATATAGTTTCTGCTATGGCACCTGCTCTTGTCTTTCCCCATCAGCGTCTTCACTGACTGACTGTTGTCATGCTTCCCCGGAAGCACAGTGTTTTATCTGCCTCCCCACTCACCCCAGGGTGTGCAAATCACCACACCATATTATTTCAGCCCCTTTAGATACTTCAGCTCCATCAGTCCCTTATTCTGGGGACCTCCATGTATCTGCTTACCTTGTTTTTGCCTTCTAGTATTGTTTTATAGCACAATGTCAAATTACTGGATAAATCATCTTTAGCATGACTCTCTTAATTTCCCAGTGGAGGCTAGAGTATTGGAGAAAGAACTGTGACTTGGAAATATATTGTTTTTTTTTCTTCTTCAGGAATGGATAAGGGTAGATCATACATGTGTCTAAAGCCCCAGGCTAAGGAGTTTAAACTAATTGGATGAAAGATGAGAATCTGTGAAAGAATCTAAGTAGAGAGGTGGATGGTATTTTTAAAGCTCTATTAAAAATTAGATAGTAAGTTCTGTGTGGAAGATAACTTTCACACGGAGGAAACTTGAAAGCCATTCAGACAGGTGTGAGGATGGTTGAAATTGTGTGGTTGCACAGTGGCCGGATGAGGAGCTGGAATGCAATGCTCTTACGTGACTGTTGTCTTGAAGGCATTTCTCATGCTCTGTCTTATTGGACACTATCCCAAAAAATCATGGTTTCTTTTTCTTGTAGAAAGCAAACAGAGACTCCAAACTACTACTTTTTTCCAAGTAAAGATTGGTATATATCTATTGTTTCATTTTCTGTTGTTTTCACAGGATACTTTGAACTTGACAACTTAAAAAGAAAATCAGTTTATATGGGCTCGTGGTTTTGGAAGTCCAAAAGCATGGCAACAGTTCACCCTTGGCTTCTGGTGTGAGGAGCTCACAGCAAAACACAGCAGGCACCTACAGAAGAACAGAGAGAACTAAGAGTCCCAGACACTTTGTAACAAGCTGCTGTCGATACCCACCCAACTGTCATGGATTCTATATTGATCTCTTCATAATGATATACTTTCCCACCCCTCTGCCACCCCACAATGCGATACCTCCTAAGGACTCAGTGATTGCAATTAGTATCAAATTGGAAAAAAGTATTGGAGAAAAAAACCGTGACTTGGAAATATATCATGATTTTGGATATTGGCAGGGACAAATGTTTTCCAAACTACTGCAACATCTTTCCATAGCACAGATGGAATTCGTCTTCATTCATCGTAGAAGGAGGTGCGACATGTAATGCTTGCAAAATTGCCTTGAGAAATTCTCTCTCTCTCTCTCTCTCTCTCTCTCTCTCTCTCTCTCTCTCTCTCTCTCTCCCTCTCTCTTTCTCTCAATTGTGTCTACTTGCTGCTCAATCTCTACCAGAGAATTATGATAGTCTTATTCTCTTAGCTCTCTGAGTAAAGCCATTGAATCTTGTCTAAAATTTTGTAATGGAGTTGTAATCAAGATCTGAATCTCTGACAAGGGGGGGGGGTTAATACAACTGAGTGTAAACATTTCTGTAAAGAAGCCACTAAATTTAACCACCTTTGGACTCCCGATTGTTATCAGACTTTTCTGTTTCATCCTTTGCGATCCTGGGTGTTTCATGCACGGAGACTTCTTGATAATTCATGTACGATTGCTGCATGGCATTGTGATAGGAAACAAAATTATAGTGTGCATTTTTCAAAATTCTTCCTGTCCTTTTATCATTGTAAATTTCTATTTTGTTGTTTTCTGACATTTTAATTTACATTCTATTTTGCTTATAAATTTATATTTTTGCTAATTAAATTTGTTCTTTGACAATACATGTTTATAATGCATTCTGATTACACTTACCTGCGTCCTCTCTTATCACACTCCCACCGCTGCCCAACCCTCTTCTCCATTGAAGTGTTACATTCTTCAGTCTTAGCTTTTCGTGACCCTCTGATTTCAGCTTGGGTCATCTTTGTGAGCATGGGTTAGGATCCAGACATGGATGCTTGATGTGCTTGCCAATGAGTAAGAAACTGATGAAAATGAATGCTTCTATCCCAGAATTCATCAGTAGCCAATGATTTAGCAGGAAAGAATAAGGTCCCAAAGAACCTTATTCCCAACCTGTGATTGACTGCTAACAGATTAAGTCTAGTACAGACACAGTGTGAACAACTGCAGTCACGGAGGGATCATGATCACAATGCCTGTGTCAAGCCACGAAGATAGCATTTTGTCGTGCTTCTCTCTCTACACCAGCTTTTACATTCTTTTTACATTGCGTCCTTTTCTGTGAGGTTCCCTGAGCCTTCTTGAAGACTTGTCTTGCTTCAGGTTGAGAACTGTGTTGATTCTTTTTGCCAACACCTTGAGTATCCAGGAGTCTCAGCATTCATGGAACTCCAGTGCAAAGAGAATCTTCTGTGACTAAGGGTCAGAGTAACATGTATCTGTGACACCATAAATATGAACCATACATACTTAGAACACAGTTTGACTCCCTGCATCCTTTCTATGATTTAACATTTGCTTACTATAGATAATTTACCTCTTTTCATGATTTATTTCATTCACTCAGATATTTTGTTTTGTTACATGGAAGCTTTTAGTCTGGTACAGTATTTTTAATTCTTCGTTCTTTTGTACCCTATGCTTTTGCTGCCACATATGGTAAACCAATGCCAAGGCCAATACCAGGAGAACTGTTCTCTCTGCTCTTTTAGTAGTTTAATGGGTTTCAAGTCTAAAGTAGATGTCTTTAGGGCTTTTTGTATAACTTTCCAGTCCAATTTATTTGGATGTGGATGGTTCAGTTTTCACTTTTTAAGGAAGAGACTGTATACTTTACCATTCATTGTTTATTCTTGACATTTTGCCCTAGATTAGTTGGCTATATTGTATGCATGCATGCTTATTTAGAATCCTCTGTTTTGTTCATTTTTAATATCTCTGTTTGGCTGAAGGTGTGTTTTTACAGAACCAAAGTCTTTTGTTTGATTTTGTAATATAATTTGAAAATAGAAAACATAGTGTTTCTTTTTGTTTTTCCAGTACCAAATGTTTTGGTAGGCTAGTTTGTAGGTTTGTTAGTAGTTCCACATAAGATTATGAGATTGGAAGTTTAGAACAGGTTTAATATAGAAACAGACCACATGTAAACATAGATCTTGGAGCTGAAGAAATGACTCAACAGTTAAAGGCACCTTCTCTAGCAGAAGGTTTGCTTCCTACCAACTTGATAACAGCTGGTAACTATGGTAACTCAAGTACACTGGCATATGATGTCCTCCTCAGGCCACCACAGGCACCAGGTAGGCAAGCTGTGAACATATATACATGCAAGGAAAATACTCAACTACAGAATAAAATAAAATTTTAAAATTATAAAATAAGGATCTTCATTAATCATTCTATATGATGTACATCATTTATATTCCCCTATTGACAATTATACAACTTTATCTGCATCATACCTACTACTTTTACAAATATGACATAAAGGCAGCAGCTTGCATACTGCAAGCAGAAATGTATTCTGGGGGGATCCTATAATATGACAATTTCCTGTTGTTTTGTTGTTCATCTGGTTTCTTTTCCTAATTGAGAGTTTTGGGTTTTGCATGTTTTGACTATATTCACTTCTCCTCCCCCAGCTCTTTCTCAACACATTCCTTCCCTACCAACCCAATATAGTGTTATATAAATTTTTATTAGTTCTATGAGAGTTTTGTAGAATGTGTTTTTGATCATTTCAGCACCCCAGTTCTTCTTAGATTTATCCCCTTTTTGTACACACTCGAATTTGTGTCCTTTAAGAAAGACCATCAAGTACAATTTGTGCTTGGATGTGTGGCTTTCTGCTCTAGTCTGGTCAACACACCAGGGGCTATATTCTTATCGAAAACTGACCTTCCTTCTTTGATAAGTTTCTAGTATCTCCTTTTCTTAGAGTAGAGCTTTCTTCCCAATTTCCCTTCTGCAGATAGAAAGCGTTCTGGCTTGAATTTCCTCAGGACTTGTTTATCCGACACAGCTGCTGCGAGTTCGTAAGTGCCACTGCTTGGCTCTGTCTGGAAAACACCGTTTCCTTGTAGTCATATACTACCCCTGGCTCCTATTTTCTTTCTACTCTTTTGTGTTGATTCCTGAGCCGTGTGTGTGTGTGTGTGTGTGTGTGTGTGTGTGTGTGTGTGCATTTAGGTGCTTCCTCAGTGGTAACTTTCTGAAATGTCTTTATTTATATTTATTATTCCCTGAATTCTCTTTTTTATCCTGCCCTTCCTCTTCCCCAATTTGCCCCTTCTTGTTCCATTATTTAGTCAACTTTTGGGGGTCACCTGCTTCTAATGCCAAGTTTCCACACCTTGCACTGCTTAACCACCTTCATCTCTCCCACTGCTGTTTGCTTTTAAGTCCTTAGCAGACAAAGCCTAGGCAGAAGCCTGATGTGCTATGAGTATTTTTAGTGTATGCCTCATGCCTGTGAAAAAAATCAGGCAAATTGCAAGAATGCTCTAAATACAACTCATACAATGTCAGTTCTCTCTCCTCCCTGTCCTGTTCTTTTTATTGTCTACTTCATTGGAGGTCATATAAAAGTAAAATGTACTTAAATATTTTATCGAATACCATATGAGGTCTAAACAAAACCACTCTGTTTTAAATATGTATTAGTGTGTGTGTTTACTGCAAACCCATACCAGAGATGCTTGGGATTATCCTCTCAAATCTGTAATTCCCATCTCACTTCAAAAAGAAATTCATTTATTCACAAACACATAGGATATAGGAACCACTACCTCTGCCTTTTTTCTTTACTCTCATTGGCTAAGGACTGCTCTCTCTCTCACACACACACTTTTTCTTTTTCGAGACAAGTTTTCTCTGTGTAGCTTTGGTGCATGTCCTTGAATTAGCTCTTGTAGATCAGGCTGGCCTCCAACTCACAGAGATCTGTCTTCCTCTGCCTCCTGAGTGCTGGGATTAAAGGCATGTGTGACCACCGTTGGGCTACACATGTTATTTAAGAAGCCTGTGAATCAGGTGGTGAGCTAATGCAATTTTTTTGCACTATTTTTTTTCTATTTATATCTAGATTGTCCATTTCCTGAAGGCACAGTCAGGCCCTTTAGAATCCCCATATGAGACTGTTTTCCCTGGAACATAAAAGTGGCTCCACACACCTATAGCAGGTCAGACAGCTGGCCCTGGATCACAAGAGTGGGAGAACTAACTGTCACCCTCACAGGCTGCAGTACATGCCTAAGTAGTGACCATGAGGGAAAGCTGGCATGTTGATCAACCCAGCTACCACTCAGGCCCAGAACTAGGGCTAGGAGTTGGCACACCCCAACATCTACCCCATCTATGGACTGTTGGAGCCTGTGAAGATGACAAACCTATGGATCCAAAACAACAGCATCTCTGTGACACAGGACAACAACAGGATATCCAAGAGGAGCCTCAGCGAGTGCCCATTATTGGTGGTGCAGCAGAAGTCAGAGGTCTAGGGCCAGACCAATGACTGTGACAATGAACACAGTCATTGCAAGTAAAGATAAATGGGCCAAAGGGTAAACTATGTGACTCATTGAGTCACACTACAGTTCCCATGACAATTCCATGACAGAGTTCTCTCTCTCTCTCTCTCTCTCTCTCTCTCTCTCTCTATATATATATATATATATATATATATATATATATATACACATGTATATATACTATATATATAGTTTGGTTTTTTATTTTTCTTTTAAATTTACTTTTGTTTTGGAGAGGGGAGAGATTGCAAGGGCAGAGGGAGAATGCTAGGGGACAGGGAAATGAGTGAGGTCAGGATGAATGATGTGAAATCCACAGAGGATTAATAAAAGTTAAAATTTAAAAAGGAGGCTCCATAAACATTTATTTGCTTGAATTATAGCCGCACTATTTCCAGAACTGATGTTTATAGAAAGATTGAGAAAATGGCCTACTCTAGGCATGATAATTTTGCATATTTCAAATATCCAGATGCATCTTAAAAATAGGCTTTTATAATCCTTTGCTGTTTCGGTAATCTCTTAATTATTCCTCACATCGGCCCCCAGTAAAGAAATAATGATAGCAAACCCTGAGAGCTTAGTAAATGCCAAACGTATCCTCCCTCTATGACTTCATTTGGCTGCCGCTAGAGCTGTCCTATCGGCTTTGCAAATGAGCATTAGGGCAGGTGGTTGGAGAGAAGCTTCCTTAAGGTCCTATAATGAGTTATCAAGGTAATCAGGAGTCAAGTGAAAGCTTCTCAATTCTAGGCCACTCTCTTGTGCAAGTGCAGAAATGAAAGATGATCCATCATTTGCAGCAGCTGGCCAGACAATCTTGAAAATAAATTGAGGTGATAATTATTTTGACACTTGAATTTTTACTGTAGCAAAAAAAAAAGTTTCAGCTCTAAAAGTATTTTTAGTTGCTTATTATTGGTACATGCTTCCTTCCCAGGCACTATGACTGCAACACGTTTAGCAAGTTTACTTTCAGGGAGGGAAATACATGCTGTGATACCAGAGACTGAACTTCATAAAGAGTATACCACTTCACACGTGTATGCATCACGTTATCTCTTTTAAACGGTTACCAGCCACGTAATTATACCTGTATATGAGTTTATGTGCTGTTTAAATATATACATCACGCAATGATCAGTTCACAGTGATGGGCCCATCTATCACCTCAAGCTGTTAACATTTCTTTCCATTGAAATTTCCTACCTCCTCTCTCCTATCCATATTAAAATGTGCAATTTATTGTGAATCATTTTTGACTTACTGTGCTGTAGAACATTAAAAGTTATTGCTCCCCTCCAACCATAACCTCATTGTCGGCTACCATCTTCTGCCCATCTCTCCCCACACCATTTACGGCCTCTTGCAAGCACTAATAAGTGGAGTTTTCAGGATAGACTGAAGATAGTACTAGGATTCCTAATCATTCTAGCATTATAGATTAATCTGTAATTGTAGGCTGCAAACTTTCTCATGCCATCATCCCTGACGGGAATGCACATCTTGAACTTAAACTCAAGCATGGATTCTGTAGTGTATTTTGTTTCTTATTCAATTAAATAACTAGCAAAGATTTTTATGATGTGGATTCCACATAGAGTACACCTGTATATCTGCTTTAAAAAAGTAAATGTCAAAAATCAGCAATCCAGTGAATTGAAAGTGTATAGCTCAATAAAATCAATAAAAAAGAATAATGTTACAGAAGGAAATGAACATCTTCTAAATGTTAGCTTTTACTAGAGTTCTTGGAACTTAAATTTTTATGTCTTATGAAACTCATGTAATTTCTCTAAAAGGCATGCTCTTAAAATTATGTTTTTAAATGTTCAACTAAAATACTTTAAAAAAGAATTATCAAGAGTCCCACTTATAACCAAGTAATAAATAATGCATGACATTTAGCAGTTGGTATTTCCCTTAGCTAGATTTCCCAATTTACTCACTACCAATATTTCAGACCAAGTGATTCATTATCGTTGAGATTTATCCTATGCATTTTAGAATGTAGTTGCCTTTTTTTTTAAAAGACAGGATATACATCTCTTTATTCTAGATATGGCAGTAACAACGGAACAAGGGGATTATCCCACCGAACGCTTGTTTCAGAAAGCAGTAAGTTGATTGGGGCTACTTGGGAGTATGGAGCTGGAGTTGCTTATGATTGCATGGGTGACTCCGATAGCTATATCACCAAAGAGCAGCTTCCACCATGAGTGATGGCTCCTGAAAGTTACGTCCCAAGTTGTAGATTGCTCCACGGAGGCACCTCCTCTTCAGAATTTGTTTACTGCTTAATCAGCCTAGATGAGGAGGCTCATGAATCTTATAAATTTTTTGTTAGTATCTGGAGTCAAGGAACCCCTATCTTTCCTCCAGGAGAGATGGTTTCAATATGGAGGAAATTGCTGTATAAGAGATATCTGTTGCTTCTACCTACTAGATGGTAGTTCCTCCTCCTCCCAGATCTAACCATCAAAATTGTCATGCATCCTATGCAAAGCAAAGATGTCCTAATGGAGAATAGGTGTGCATCGGTGTCCAATAAGGTTTTAACACTAAGCAGCATTTTAAATGTGGAACATAAGAGTAACATTGGAAACACTTAATAAATGATACATTTTTATATCAAGAAGTTGCCAAGTTACGTAATGGAGTGTTGAACAACTGAAGAGGTCCTAATAGTTTTAATACAGAAGAATCTAGAAACATAGACTAATGGAAGCATCTAGAATTCACATGACCAAACTTTACTGCAACAATTATTTCAAGTCGATAGTTGCCATCTCTCACCACACTACATTGATGTACCAATTTGAATATATTTATAATTTTATTTATAGATATTGTAAAACTTGTTTTGATTTTTGAATAAAATTTCTAAGCATAAGCTCTAAGAATAAGGTATTTATATTTATTTTTCTGTTCATACATATTTAACAAATATAATAATAAAAATAGTTTGTTGATATCAGAAATCTTCAAAGAATACTTCTTTTCTTGAAAGGATTCAACATTTTTCTGTAAAAGATGGGATTTGGAGTATCCTAAGGTGGGCAGAGCAAGGACCAAAGATTAATGGGAAGTTGACACACCAAAGAAATTTGGGCAGAACTCCAAACTTTGAGATTAAATTTCTGCTGCATTTTAATTTTAGTCAACCATGTAAGGAATAAAGTAAGTCTCGATTTGATTAATTAGCTTACAAAATGAGACTCTAAATTGCATTTTCCACCCACAACAGCCGGCTCCTCACGGCTTTCACATCTTCAGATATGTCTCTGTCCACAGGCCGTGAGCCATTGTGCATGTGTATGTGTGTGTGTGTGTGTGTCTCCCATACAACACCATACATTTATTCACCATAATAGTGCTATTTGCCTGGTGCTGCATGTGGATCTCCTTGTCTTATTTAATCCATCATGGTTCTGGACTGGACTCTGCTTCCAAGAATCATAATAGTGTTCAACTGCCCTGCACCAGAGGTATGGGTTTGTGGGTAAAATTCTTCCCACTAAGTCTAGACACCTGGGACAGATTCCTGTTACACTTTTCTGTCTCCATTATTCTGTTCCTTTTTTTTTTTTCGTTTTATATCCTTGGAGGTCCCAACAAGTTTTTTAAATGTGCATTGTCTAAATTAGCATATATTAATTGTACAAATAATAAGCTTCACTATATTTTTAAACATGTATGCGCACTTTGACTTTTCTGTGCCCTATCAACTCTTCCCCCCACCCCGATCCTTTCTTGTCCCTTCTGCTCACCTTTGATCCCCTTCCCTGTCTCCCATAGTTCCCCTCAACTTTCATGTCTTATTTATTTTTGAAAAACCTTACTTCTGTGGAGAGAGTTTTATAGAACATTTTAGGTAATTGTAAATCTTGTTTTCTCTCCCTCAAGTAAAAGTGACACTTCGGTGCTTTTCTGTGTCTCCGTGGACTTTTGGGTTGTCTGGAATTTTAAGATCATTTTGCATTTCTGAAAAGACACAAGAAGAATCCAGGCTATGAGTCAGGCCCAATGTCACCGCATCATAAGGACGACCCTCTGCTAATTAGTACCATTTCTTTCTTCAAAAATGTTAGGGTTATAGTTTAGATATAATCTTTGGAAAAGAAACACTCCCTGGTGCCTCATGTAGTATAATTAATGCAAAAATGTTCAGAAAGACAATTCATGCAGGAAACCCCACCTGACACTACACAGGCTGCAATGCACAATTTATGATCTGAGGACTATTATATGAAAAAAAAAAACTTCTTCAAAATGTCATGATTCTTAATCTGCCTCTTCATCCCTAGAAATGAACCAGCAACATTATGTGATAGAAAATTAGGTTCATAATCAAGAAGACAAGTAGATGTCTAGGTCTAGCTTCTACCTTGTATAGTGTTATGAGCTGCCAACATGTCTGGTGGGTGCAACGTTATGATGGGCTTGTTAAAGTTACACAAGAGTCCCAAGGGAAATTGAATTAGAGACTTTCCTACAAAAGTTCAACAGCTCAATGAAAATGATGCTTGGCCATTTGCCTGATTTTCCCTGTATCGCGGTCTTCCCGACTTTTTTTTTTTCTAGCAGCAGCTGGTCCAGGAAATACTCCATGCAGGTAATACTCCAAACATATCATGGAAGTAAAATCATCTGCAATGCGATGAAGCACATCCTCTTCTGGATGCTTTATTTATTTATTTATTTATTTATTTATTTATTCATTTATTATTTATTTTTGCCTAGAATTTGATACAGAGTGAAAATTTTATCATGCTCATTTTAAAATAGGGCTATTTACTGTATATACTTTGTGGCCAAATATGGTTCTATATTGAGAAAAAAGTAAAATTTAAATAATGAGTTCAGTACTTTTAAAAGTACTTTATATGTTAAAGAAAGGTAGTTTCTAAGTACATTATACTTTAGGTTTGAATATAACTTCTTACCTGTTTTTCTTTATCATTGAGAAGAATCTTTTCCTAGTAAGATAAAGCTCATGAGTGGTAATTTAAATCTGGAATTTCAGGTATCATGACAGTAAGAAGAAAGTTTTGACCAGGCATTGCCTTTTTTTAAGTAATACTCTTATTCTTTGAAAATTCCATATATTTATACAATATATTGATCATATCTATCCACTACTACCTCATACCAACTCCCCTTGTGCTCCCTATCCCAACACTTTCCCAGCTTCATGTCCTATCTTATTTTTAATTTTTGTTATAAGTAGCTCCCTGAGTCCAAGAGGCACTGTCCACATGTACGTGGATGTGTGTGACCATTCAGTGGACCATGAACAGCCTACCAATAGCCACATCCCCAGAGGAGAGTGCCTTCCCTCTCTCAGCTGTCAGTGTCTCTTCCAATCAGAGTGGGGCCTTTGGGAACCCGTTCCTAATCATTCTGGAATTTTGGCTAGCTTAATCTCGTGCAGTAACCACAGCTGCTATGGACTAATGCGTGTAACAGCCACGTCATATCCGGAAGCCAGCATTTCACAGCACTCTTCCCCATTGTCGGTCCTCACATTCTGCCTATTCCCTCTTCGACAAAGTTCTCTGTGTCCTGGATGGTAAGATGTTGATAAGGATCTCACAGCGAAGCATTAGGATGCTCATACTTTGCCCTTTGACTGGTTAGGACTCTTTGCATTAGCCTCTGCCTACTGGAAAAATAAGTTATTTCTAACCAAAATTGAGAGCAGCACAAATAGACAATCAGAAGGCAGTTCGACAGCACAGTCATTTAACAAAACAACCACAGTAAGTATATACACCCCCCTCTCCTCCAGGCCCATGACCTCCTATCATGAACTTTGAAGTGGGTTTAGAGTACCAAGGACAATTTCTTTCATGGAGCAGGCCTTACAGGTAATCAAAAAGCAGTTGCTTAACCCCATAGCCTTTACACCACCATTGTTCTAGTGGGCACGTATTGCCAGCCGGTCAGTGTTGTAGTGCACTTCGCTAGACAACACCACTGATTTCTTTTCTTTTTTTCCTCTCACAGGCCTGTGTAGCACCTTCTGGCATACTATATAATTTTGACACCAGGGAGAGAGTTTTCCAGTCTGTTTACAGTTGATTTCTCTGTCCTGCATGCAAGTGAATGGTCCTTCCCTCTGTAGGGTTTTAACTTTGGATTTACATATAGTAATCAACCAAGATCAATGGGAATAACGTGTGTTATTTTGGGTGTCTTTAGGATCTTCTCGATGAATAATTCATAGGGAGGTGACCTGTGCTTGCACTAAAAAAATTATTTTATAACCCATTTCTTCTTGGGGTAGCATTGTCCATGTATGCAGTACACTTCTCTTCAAAGACTCTTGACTCATGCTCTGTAACTGGTTTTAAGTTATGTAGGAACTTCTTTTCCTTTCATTGCAACTCGTGTTCTTATGCCAGTTTTGCAGCTTCAAGCTAAAGTGCTCTTGTGCTCCGTTTACATAGCAGAGAGGAGGACCTAAGAAGTTCAAAGCATATTTCCATAGCTGAGTCTGAGACATACCTTTCATTCTTCCTTACTCCTCTGTTTTTTGGTGCAATTCTTTTTATATGGAGAAGATTGATTTCTCCTCTGTTATTAAAAGGAGTTGATTTTGTGCATGAAGACACATGGTTTCACAAATGATAACAAACATTAATTTGCCATTGAGCCATTTTCCATTGATGTGTAAAAGAATAAAGACGCCGTAAGTCAGCTAGAAATGTTCGTCCGTGTGACATGAATTTGGCATCTATTCATTGTATAACTATTTTATATATGGCTAAGATGTACAGGGCACATCCATATGTTTTCTAGAGATTACCTAAGTTTTTCTATAGGACTATTAAGTTAGAAATTTGTAGAATATGATCAAAATTATTATCACAGTAAATATAATTTTCCCTGGAAGATCGATGGTGTTTAAATCTATCACAGGGGTTCTCAATCTATGGTCAAGACCATTCTAGATGTCAAATGACCCTTTCACAGGGGTTGTCTAAGATCATCTGAAAGCATAGATATTCACATTATAATTCATAACAGAAACAACATTGCAGTTCTGAAGTAGCAATGAAAATAATTTCTGAAGTAGCAATGCAAATAATGGTGTGTGTGTGTGTGGGGGGGTCACCGCATGAGGATTAAAGACTTGCAGCATTAGGAGGGATGAGAACCACTGCTCTATCAAAAATAAAATCACAATTCTGCCACAGGAAAAAAAAAATAAGAGTAAGCATATCTCAAGGAAGGAGAGGGAAGTGTTCTAATGGAGACAGACAGGAGCTTCAGGAATATCAAGAAATGTGGTAGATTAGATGGTTGTACTTCCTTTCCTTCAGCTTTAAATATGAGATACCACTGGCTGCCTTCACTATTAACAAGATTTCTTACTGCTCTAGGATGTGTTCCTTATGAGGCTTTCTAGCTGGAAAACCATCTGGGAGGTTTTGCCCAGCCTTTGGGCCATTTCTAACTAGAACAATGACTTTATGAATGACCTTGGTATAAGCTCGCTCCAGGAAGTATCCCAAATCTTCTTACTCTGTAGCCAGGGACAGTCTCAACACTGAGTTTCATAGCCCATGGGCTGTCTAATAGTCTTGAATTTCTTCCTTTGGTGGGGAGAATGGTTTCTGCATCCGTGTTTCTAAGTGACCTATTGTTCTGAAGGAACTCATAGATATGATTCATATAAAAGTAAGTCTTCTACTATTTGTTCTCCTTCCCATGTATGTTTCCCCAAGAATGAATCTTATTGGACAAAAAGCCAAGGCACAACCACAGCTGATAAGTAATAGAGTCCTCATTCTATGTGGTGCCCCATACAGAGAAACATTGGATTGGATATAGGCAAGAAAGACTGGTGCTTGCTGCTCATAGCCACAATCTCCTATTGATGTATGGTATAAATCATCATATATTCCTAATTGACTGATATGTTTGGATCTAGTCTGCCTTGAGGCTATCTGCTCCCTATTTATGATCACATTGGCATCTCTATTTCTTTATGCCTTATATAGACTCTCCTTGGAGGATCTTTAGTTAGTGTTTGGACTGACTTGGGTTGTTTGCCTAACATAATTAAAATCCAAACCATCTTGCCAACTACATTTACTTTACTTCTATTAGACACAACAGGAAGAACAAAATTAAACACTATAATGTCATTTCTATCTCGTGAAAGCATCTAAATTCTTTAAACACTGTTGGCATCCTCTCAGCCTTTTCAGCCCTGAACTTATCGACAGTTCTCACTTGAGAAAAGCACAAGAGGCCAAGATAATACTTAAAGACTCCTTAGAATCAAAATAGACAATGTTTCCACGAAGACATGAGCCCAGTTATTTTTAGTGTGTTTTGTTGTTCTGAAAATATTCCTAAACGTGTGAAAATATCCCAGTTTTATAAGTTATAGATAATTATTTCTCTTAACTTAGTTTAGCTTTGAAGCCACTTAGAATAAAATGCTCTTTTTACCCTCCTATATGCACGCCTCCCTCTTCTTCAAACTGTTTCTTTTTTCCTTTATTATTGTTGCATGCATATATGTATTTGTATATATTGGGAATATACATACATATTTGTATAATATTTGGTAATACACACACATATATAAAATGCAGCCTATTTAGTCCATATGTGCATGTTTTCAGGACTGACCAGTTGGCCCTAGACAACCAATTGACATTCTTTTCTCTGGGGAGGGCCTCCTTTCCTGTTCCTAGATTTGCTCAATTGCCTATAGTTCATTGTGTAGAGTTGAGGCCTCATGGCCCTTCCCTCATGTAATTTGGCACGTTGGTTGTTTTCCTCCTTGTTCGACTCACATTTTGGCATTCTTATGGGTGAGCCTTTAAGGGTGTAGGCTCTGATGCAAGTCCTACCCAGTTGTGATGCCTATGAAACACACCAATGACTAGCAGGGCACAGTAGCTCTATGGGTGCAGTAGTGGCTGATATACCTTGGCAGTAACCAACAGCTCCCCAGTTGGACATCGGACCTGCTCAGCCAAGGGGAAATTTAGCTAACCCACCAGCGTTCGTTATTGTATAATTACTGGAGGAGAATCTACAACTACTAATTTATAAAGTGATTTTTTTTAATGTTTTGGAAACCACACATTTATTTTTCTCCTTTTATTATTCTGAAAATACATATAATGTCTTCATCCCTTTGTAGACTCTATTGCATATGTCCTGTAGTAAGGAAAGGAAGGCAGGTAGGGCAAGCAATTGAGCATAATCTGCAATCAGAGCTACAAGAATAACAGTAATTTTTCTCTTTTTCTTTCCAGTCACAGGCCTGTAATACTGTTTTAGCTACTGGAACATTATGCCAAATGATATGTAGAATTGTCAGGTTGTAGTAGTTTAGACTTTTTAAAAGGTAACAACCCACCAAAAACAATCAGAAAACCATTCTAAATTCAGTTCTTTCATTTTATCAACTAACACTAGTGATCTGGTGTTCTTGTCCAGGATTCCATCTTCCTGTATGTTTCAGAAATGAGCCATGAGATAAATAATAATATTGTCCTGGGTTAAGAGACAGTGTACATTTTGTTATTGGCTGATGGGAAGTGAGAAAAGCCACTGACGGAAATTAAATATAGCAAACTTTCTAGTCAGACTTCCTCAAAAGCAACGGAGCATTTTTAAGTGAAGCTTAGCTCCAGTACGCTCAGTGAAGGATACATTAGTATAAATGCCTGGATCAATTTGTAATCCATTGAAATAGTGGAGTGTATAGAACATTTCTCTTAAATCTCTGCAGTCAATGAAATCGTTCACAAATGAATGCAAATTGAATATAGATTTCAATAAAAAGGTTACAATAGACCGTATAATATGTAAAATTAAATCTGTGAGAATATTATTCTAATAATCCAGTGAAAATGCTAAAATTTAAAATTATGGGCGATAGATGTATTAGGAAACACCTCAGTATGGCTTACTAAAACTCCTGACTCCTTTAAAATATTTTTCCTGCCATTGAAAACAAAGTTTTTCCATATAATATTTTCTAATTCCAGTTTCCCCTTCCACTACTCCTCTCAGTTCCTCCTCACCTCGCCTCCTATCCAGATATTCTCCCTTTTTGTTTTCATTAGAAAATAAACAGGTTTCTAACTCATGGCTCTTTTATAGAGTTGTTATTGCAGGGAAAAGGAAATATAGGTTTGATATCAAAGCATGGAATGTCCTTGAGAAACAGAGAGACCCACTTTAAATTTTTAGTGTGTCTCAGCATTGTGCTGACACAATACTGGCAGCAGCTTTTGAAGAGGTGGAATAAGGGCATAATAGAAAATATCATGACTTTGTAAAATAATTGCTTCTAGAGATGGCAATGATACCCAGGGATAGTTGGTAGCAATATGACCTCTAAACAATCACTCCCATGCTCTGCCTACTTGTTTCTTAATTTGGAAAAGATTTAGGGACTAGGTGGCCATATATCCAAAGCATAGGCAAAATGTGATTTCTCATACTGACTATGAATTTGACCCATTTTAATTAATCTGTATATCACCACGTGGCTGTGGCTTACCAGGTAAAATTTCCAGTGTCTGTCTCTGGAGGCTCCATGGCTTCTTTCTGACTCTGCCCTTCTTTCTCCCGGCATTAAGCCTAACTTTCCCTACCTACCTAAGTTCTGCCTTGGTATAGGCCCAAAGCAGTTTCTTTATTCATTAATGGTAATCACAGCACACAAAATGGACAACCACATCACCAGCCTCCATTATTACCCTATGAACAAGTGCTATACTAAGAGGGACAGCCAATTCAGACTATACCACTGACCCTAAGTCAGCTCCTCAAATCAGGATGCCTGGTAGCTGAATTTGTCAACCCGGTGAACAGAGAAGTTCAGCTTGTTGGAAAAGAAAATCTTTTCTTTCTTTCTTTTGAAGAAAATTTAGACTTTTTATATGCTGCCCAAGAAATTGTTCATTTAAGATATATTGTGTTAAATGAACTTTAGCAAGGATGAAAATGGGAGGACGGTTGGTATTGCCGTTCTGACACAAAAATAGAAAATAGCCCTACACCTATTCTGAAAGGGAATTTAGAAACACATCCTTGTTTGTTACATTTAGTATCTTCAATTATTGATACTAAGGATTTAAAGCCAGGGTCCCTCTTTGCTAATCATGGGAATATCCTATCATTCATTTCTATCCTTAGCCCATTCATTTTTGAGCTAGACAGTGTGAATGTGTTATGAGTGGTGGGAAATGAGGAATGAAAGTAGTCCAAATGAATTAAAATATTGTGCTTGCAAAACACATCAGCTTAAATGGAACAAAGGCAATTTATATTTTTGCAGACAGAAGAAAAGTTAAACCTCTGCTAAGATAAATGGTGAATTCATATTTAAGAGCTAGAGACTTGGTGAAACGCTAGGCTGTGACCTGCTTATGGTGTCCTGCCTCTGCATGATTTATAGCTGTAGATTACAACCAAGTACAAGGTGGCCGGGTGCTTTAGTGAGTAACTGTGACAGGTAAGTAAGGACAGGGCTGTGCTGAGAATGAGGATGGTCCTTAAACTAGCGATGCAACCCATCAAGGAAAAAAATGAATGCGATGAAGAGAATATTGATTGCCACTTTTTGAGATTTTTATGTGTTTGGGAAATGTGTTTGCTTTAATTAACTCGATTTTAAGTGCAGTAAATCAAAATAAGGCCCCTGTGTGACTGAGTGCAGTAACTCACAGTTTCCAAGGAACTGTTGCTGTTGTTAACTGCCAGAACATTGTAGAGTAAAGAGAGAGACTGGTGGGTAACTCTTTATCTCTCTAGGTCTTTCACTTGGGACATCTGGCCACTGTCATGCTAGCAGAACAGTATGCTTACTCTTGACTAACCACGTTAACTGAAGAAGTCTCAGATCCATACAAGGAAGGTGAGTCACCTTTGCAAGTCAAAGAGGCACCTGTTATTTTTCTTACGTCTAATGATCTGTGAAGACTCAAATAGGTTGGGGAATTGGACGATTTACTCTCTGTGCACTGGGAAACTGAAAGTTGCTTTAAATCTTTGGTCACTTAGAAGAAAACAGTTTAGCCTCTATCAAGGTATCATTTATACTTTTATTCTCTGACTACATGTTTTATTGATGTCAAAGCAGAAGAGGATGGTTCCTTTTACAAATCCTAAATGAAAAATATTTCCCGATCCAATTTGAGGTTGGGGAAGGTGTTAAATTTAAAAATATCCACTGTAATAACTGTAATAACCCAAGGTTTCATTCTGCTATCCCCTTTCTGCCATTACTCAGTCACTATGATGCATTCCTGACACTCTTTAATGTTGTCACTCTTTAGCATCTCTCAGGAAAAATAAGAGAATCAAGACAAAGAAAGTTCAGTGAGTCACCCAAAGCAGCTTGGCTAATAAATAATGAAATCAGAATTTAAACTTAGACCTCTTTGATCAGAACAAAATTATTTAAACTTCTTTCATTAATGGAAAATAATTACCCTCTCCAGTCATGTGTCTGCGATGGTAGCCAAGGTGGGTTACTGCAAGTGAGAGCTACTAAGACAATGTGTCAGAAGAGTATAGACGGCTCACAGAGTGGACTGAGTCAAAGAAACAGGACAGTGCTGGAGGGCGCGTCTTAGCCCAAGGTCCAGACATGAACTCTGTCCCTCTTCTCTTTTATTCCTATGTTGTGGCAGACCCCACAGTTTAAAGCACTGAGTTACATACAGATTTCTTCTGGCAGCTATGATAACTAAGACACGACATGTAGAGTACATTAATTTATCCAAGATGGATGCATACCATGCTTTGCTAAACCCAGTAGTATTTTAGGAAGGCAAATGCGATTAGAATTGTAAACCATAGAGATTCTTAGTTTAATAAACATATGTGCTAACGGGGAATGTAATACATTAAAAATCAACTCAATACTTGAGCATGTTTGCATCTCTAACTTTATTCTGAATCCCAGCAACAATACATTGGGCAGCTTATATCTTGTTTAAAGTGTTGGACATTGTGCTATAGAGGTAAATGGAATTACTTCTTTGAAAACAAGGATTTAGCTGAGTCCTTCTCTAGTAGATAGATACTTTGAATACTAAATTTAGTCTGTAGCAAATGCACAATTAAAAAAAATCTTTGATAAAATGTGTTGATGATAACTTTAAGTGGATTTGCCAATAAAAATAAACGTGCCATTATTAATTTCTGTCATACTGTAGAGATTTATTTGTATATTTTTCACTATGTATGCAGAGAAATCAGAGGTTTCCAAATAAGTTGCATTGTCCACTAGGTGGCGACCTGACATTAACAACCGGGAGTTTGCACTCGTCTGTGGGATCTGGCACAGAATGATTTCTGGTTGAAAATGCCAAGTGACCATGCGTAAAAATAATTACTCTTCGACCTATGTTTTTGTGCACGATGTTCTTGGGAAGATGTATCATTCAACTCAGTTTGATTTACTCTCTCGCTCACTTACTGCTTTGTACTTATTTACATTATTGCCACGGTGGGATATCCAGTCCATTAACTTTTAATTTAGCTAAAACAAAGAGAAACTATTTTCTTTGCAAATTGCAACAGATTTTAAGATAGTGCAGTGGCTGACCCTTACGTGACATAAACTCTTTGACATCAGCAGAAACAGACTGGAGACTATAACATTTTCATCTTGTGTAAACAACGTTTTCCTAATGGTCTCTTGTTGCGAACTGCAGGGTGGCGGGAGTCCAGTTACTCTTGAGCCTGACTGCATTGAAAGCTGGGTTATGTCAAGCTAAATGTCATTTCCTGAATTGAACCTTGTAGTTTCCGCTATTGAAACTCAATATTTAATACCGGCACCCTGAGAAATCTCTGCCTCTTAGTGTCTGTTGCTGAGTTTTTGACACAGGTGAAGTCTGTGTGAATGTCTAACTGTAGGGGAAGAAGATGGATGCATCCCATTGCTTTTAAAAGAAGAAAATAGGGAATCATCTTTGGTTAGTTACACAGAGCAGTTCCAACCACTCTCTCCTTTTGACACAAACTTAAAAGGAAGATATTTCACCTTTCAACGGAGCATCACACCTTTGATTTTAAAGAGCCGTTTTCCATTTTTATGTTGCTCTCACTTTAGTCAGCCCAGAAGTTGTTTAAAAGCTGGTTTGGGTTTCTGGTGTGGGTGGTATCTTGGAAAGGAGAAACCATCAAGATTTTTTTTTATTCTCAATTAATAAATACTATATATGTTTGTGATATATAGCATGCTATTTTGGTATGTGTACATATTGTGAAATGGCTAAAATCAACCTAATCAACAAATCTCAAATAAGAACTGTTGTAACTGAGTTATGAATACTTAAAATTTCCTCTTATCATACCTAAGAACACAATAACTTTGCAATTAATTGTGATCACCATGCTGTCGATAGATCTCTTGAATTTTTTTGCTCCTGACTTCATATCTCTGGGCCATTATGACCTCAATCACCCTCCATGCACTCTCTGATCCTTTGAGTTTGACTTTTTTTTTTTTTTTTTTGCATTCTATAGGCGAGAGCACACAGTAGTTGGCCTTTCTCTGTCTAACTTCTTTCACTTATGGTAAAATTCCCTACCTCTAGTCACGTTGTCACATCTGATAGAATTCCCTCTGTAAATGATGAACACTATCCATTGGCTACCAGTGGATGCATACGTACAGAACAATATGCAGATTACACATGCCCATATCTATTATATGTACCTTCATGTGTGTTTTAGAAGATACTCGTCCATTGCAGGATCCTTGAAATGGCTAGGAGAGAGGAAAAGGGAAGTTGTACGAGAAAAGAAACAAATCTGTTTAATAAAAGCTCCTGTACCTGCTGCAGATGTGCAGAGACTTGGCAAGCTCAGCTAGGAGTGGAGGTACCGGCCTCCGATCCACACTGGAGGTGAGCAGTCAGCAGGGAATTCCCAGCTTGAGGTCAGCCTGGCTACACGGCAAGACTCCATCTCAGAAAATGAAAATGCTGCAAAGGCTTCGAGAGTAGGAATACTATGAAAAATTCATGTTTTTAACCAGACTGCCTTCTGAACCTTTCCATGATCCACTTTTCTGGTTTATCCTTCTATTCAACATAGCATATTTCCCTTTGTGAATATTATGAAGATAAAATGCTCAGAAAGGAAGAACTTATGGTCTCAATGTTAAAGATTCCTGAGCATTAAAGATTTCAACTTTAGAAGTATAGGTGGCCGGCAGTGGCTGTGACATCTTTTGCAGCATTCTTGATGTGGTTGCTATACTCATACTAAGATACTACACTGAACATAAACTTGTTTTCTGTACCTTGATAAGCATGCCCGGATGCATGGTGGAATGACTGAGCTATTGTAGCTAGGCTCTAATATAGCTTGGTAGTTAGAGTCATTTATTTAACAGTACTTACATGGCAATTTATTCGTCCCTAGAGACCAGAAACTGATGACAGTAATGTAGAATCTTCTAGGGTAGATGAATATGAAACATATGGGCTACACTAAAGGAAAGAAGGAAACTGGAAGAATAAATGCTTCATGGGACTATGGAGTAGTGGAGCCCTGCGGTGTCTTCTGGTGTCTACCATTCTGGGGACAGATGGCAGAAGGTGGAGAAAGCGTGACTGGGTAGCCGGCTGGAGCCCAGAGGATGTGGGAAGACAACTAAAGATCATGGTGACCATGCAAGAGTGCTAGTGCAGGGGATGTAGCACAGACACAATCCATGCTGTGTGAAACCCAGCAGGCCTTTGTGAGAGTGGGTCATGCGGGTTGTAGCAAAGGGTGCTTGAAAGCATGATTATCATGTTGTTAGTTAGACTAGATCTTCTTTGGGGAAGTATTTCTTTTCTTCTCATGTTAATTGTAACTTTCCTTGTGTTTGCAGTGGCTGTTCCAGCTTTCCTTGAGTCCTCACATATTGCAGTGGTAGTTTAATCGGTGCTTGGACAGCCTCTCTGTATTGTATAAAGAAATTCTCATCTGTTTTTACTTATGAAGTCACTACATTTTCACAGGCTCCCACTTACATGTTTCCCCTCACACAGCATCTTATGTCTTCCTAAATCCCCTCTCCTTGGGTACAGTATGGCTTAACCTCTGTCAGAAGTAGTGTCTTATTAATCAGGAGTTTAGTGATATTAACATTCCTTTGTGTTGGTGAAATTCCAATTTCACGTTGGAGTTTAGATTTATATCTCTCTTTGCCTCTTGCTCATATGACTTCTCAGTTTTTTTCTTTGAGTGTGTGTGTGTGTGTGTGTGTGTGTGTGTGTGTGTGTGTGTATGTATGGTGTGTGGTGTGTATGTATGGTGTAACATGACCATGTGCACATATGTGGAGGGCAGATGAAGATGCTGGCTGTCTCTGACTCTCTGGATGTTGCCTCGAGACAAGGTCTCTCAGTGAACCAGATTTGTTTAGCTGATTTGTTTAGGCTGGCTGGCCAATCAGGCCCTAGGACCTACTGGCTGGTCTCCTCCTAATGCCAGGGTTACAAGTACATACAGCCATTCCTGGTTATTTATGTGCATTTTGGAGAATTAAATTCAGATCATTACATGTGCACATTAAACAGTCTTGCCCACGGAGCCGTCTCCCCAGTCCACTCATCTTTTTAAGTACTATGTATACTTTCTTTCCTTAAGCTTGCTATATAGCCTAGGTTGCCCTCAAACTCCTGACCCCTCTGTTTCTCCATCTGCCAAATTCTGGGATTACAATGTAGACCACTTGTCTGGTGATTGCCTAATCTTCTTCAGATGCACCTCTTGATTAGCAAAGAAATTTATGTCCTGTGTCCTTTCAAGACCACAAGAATGTAGCATGTAAGTATTTAAAAATTCAGAGAATGAAGTAGAAAGTTTATCTGAAACTGTTACTTCTCAGACACACAGTATAATTATCTGTCAAGAAGATTTGAAAAGGATCTACCAAATATTTTCAGTTTTATTGATTGATAAGCTCTCTAAACTTCATGCCAATAGGAGATTAACTGAAAGCCTGTTCATTATCCTGCGTGGATAATGCTCAATTTGAGGATAATGATTTTTATTTACCTGTTTGAATCTATTATTACGTGTACTTCAGGTGTGACAATAAAATGTTAAACCATCAAGACATTCAACTCAGATAACGCTGACACATCTAACATCTTCAGTCCCAATTAGTGTGGTTGAAATCTAACAAATAAGACTTTGGTATCATTATATTCTACTAATGGATATAATTAAGCTCATAAATCATGTTCTTGAAGATGAAACATGTACTGAGAAATCTCTTGTGGGAAAGTATTTTATTTAGTTCTTTAGATGAAGAACTTAACATGGATTTGATCTCAAATCCTTCCATAGAAAGCAGAGATACAGAGTAGAAATCTCTAGAGCCTGAAAGTGAAATCCCAGGGTATTAGTTTGGCTTAAAATCTTACTAACAATGTGAATTCTGGGTCTAAGTTTATTAGAAAGATGAAATAACACCTAGATGATAGAGTCGTGAGAGATAGATGTTAACGTGTATAAGAGAATTTCATAAATTTCCTAGTACAAAGCTATCATAAATTATTGCTACTCATTAAATTTTAAACATGAACATTGCCCCTATTTCTAATTTTAATTCACAATGAATTATTTTCCCTGGTACTTTCATGTTAACTCAAAGATGACTACCTAAACTGGGGAAGGCCTGGTAAAGATCACAAATCAGTCATTAGAGTGAGACCAGGGTGTCCAAACTGCTGGGCCATTTTAGATGAAGAATTTCTATGCATCATACATTAAATACACCAACAGCCTCAAACGGTGATAAGCAGTTATTATCAATGCATAATTTTCATACCTATTGCCAAAGATTAACAAAAGTCTTCCCATTAAAAAAAATCTTAGTTTTGTAGTGCTCCACTCAGAGTTTCCTTGAAAATTGTTCATCATATCTCATGTTCCAATCACTAATAAATAACACCTTTAACTAATAAATCTTCATGAGTTTTTAATGTAAAAGAAAAGAAGAAAAGATAAAAGTAGTGGGATACTTGATAATGTATTTGAAGAGCTAATGGAATAATATCTGTGTTGATAGATATAGTTAAATTCTCAGTGAGTTCTCAAGGTTCTCATCAGTTCTTTTGGTTCTAAATTTATTTTTTCTGTGATGAAATGTAGGTGTCACCTAGAAGAAATGCCACCAATAAGGTTTGTTTATGAAGTAAGTGTAGGGATAAGCCCTCCCCTTGGGGGCGGGCTGCCCTCAGGCGTATGTTTACTGATATAGTGCGCGGGCAGAGGCTGCGCGGGCCCTTCCGCTTGCTCTCCTGTTTCCGCTGGCCACTCCGCTGGAACCTTGGTTTTGTGAGTCTGTTTTGTTATTAAATTTGTTTAAATATCAATTATTGGTGATTTATTGATCCGACCGCTGCAGTTGGC